>NC_088869.1:63419294-63574616 GCF_032884065.1 Artemia franciscana | reverse complement strand
AACCCTCGTCGATACCTTGCTCTTTACCCTAAAGCTTAAATTTTGCCTCTTAAATTAAACCTCTGAATCACAAAGGCCGTAGAATAAATAGTTGAAATTACTAAAAATACTTTATCGTAAAGAGTGACATATAACGAGGAGGTAAACCTCTCATATGTGTATTAATTTTTGTTCGTTTTAAGTTTTAATGCTGCTCAAAAACTTTTATATTTATTTTTTCATTGTTTTTTCAAATAATGGTAGAAAACCCTGCGGCCCTTCATTGAAATTCTCTTCCCCCATGCCAATTTTATCCATAGATTTATCCTCCCACGTACCCCCCCCCCCCCTCAAATGTCCCTGTAAACAAAAAAAATTCCCCTGAAAACGTCTGTAGACTTCCCAGTAACCATTACTATATGTAAACACTGGTCAAAGTTTGTAACTTGCAGCCCCTGCCACGGGGACTGCGGGGGAGTAAGTCGTGCCTAAAGACATAGTTATTAGGTTTTTCGACTATGGTGAATAAAATGGCTATCTCAGAATTTTAATCTGGTGACTTTTGAGAAAAAATAAGCGTGGGAGGGGGCCTAGGTGCCCTCCAATTTTTGGTCACTTAAAAAGGGCACTAGAACTTTTATTTTCCGTTAAAATAAGCCCTTTTGCTACGTTCTAGGACCACTCAGTCGATACGATCACCCCTGGGAAAAAAAAAGAAAAAAACTAATAAACACGCATCCGTGATCTGTCTTCTGGAAAAAAAAAATGCGAAATTCCACATTTTTGTAGATAGGAACTTGAAACTTCCACAAAAAGGTTTTCTGATACGCTTAATCTGATGGTGTGATTTTCGTTAAGATTCTATGACTTTTAGGGGGTGTTTTGCCCTATTCTCTGAAATGAGGCAAATTTTCCCAGGCTCTTAACTTTTGGTGGGTATAACTGGTCTTGATGAAACTTATATATTTAAAATCAGCATTAAAATGCAATTCTTTTGATGTAACTATTGGTATCAAAATTCCATTTTTTAGAGTTTTATATGTATATAGCCTTTCGGAAGGAACTTTTATTGTTGGTATTCATAGAATTGCCAATATTTACATAAAAATATGTAAATTTGTAAGAAATTTATATCAAGTTATGATGGTGTAAAAAAGAATCTTTAAAAAAAAGAGATCATCATAAATTAGATGAAACGTATCAAAATATACAAATACTTTTCTTTATTAGGTAAATAAAACCAGTATTTTAAAATTCTAAATAAGCTTATCGTGGTAGTTTGTGTGATTCAACATGGTATTCGAATTATTGTATTAAATCGTAATAAAATCATTTTTCTAGCAGTTTTGAAATTGATGCGAATTAGAAACTAAGTAAGGCTTTACATTTCAAGTAAAATATATGCCTCTGATTTAAGACATTCGTGACGAATATTGCTTAACAGTATGTCATATTTTATTATCGATGTATTCCGATTATAGTTAAGTTAAAGTCATTATAAAATAGCTATTACATTTATATAAAATAAAGCTATTATTCTAGTACATTCTAAATAGATATGGGTTGTTAAGTCAGGACTGTTGTTTTAAGTCTATTTTTATAGACTATTGACGCCCAATGGGAGGCTTTGAACGACCTCATTGATGAGAATAAGAGAGATGGTAAGGCTCATTCAGAGTTGCTTTTAGCCTATGAGCGTTTGAAAACACAAGTTTGCGAGTGGCTTCAACAAAGGTTGAGAAGCTGGAACCTGTTGCCCTCGATGCAGATACCGTACGTAAACAGATAGAGGAGATCAAGGTACTTTGTCAAGGTAATTGTAAGATTACTTTGGTTTTTCAGCGATTGTGATCAAGTCCATTGTTTTGCTCCTTTTTTTTAGTGTTATCATCACAACACTCGATTGAGTGCTTTGCAGGTTTCAAGAGATTTGTGGTTTGCACTGAGAAAACACGGGCTTCAAATAAGAACTGAACATAATAGCGCCACTAATGGCGCAGCAAAACCCAGAATATCCAAAGCTTTTTTTATGTACCAAAGACATCAAAATCAATTTTTTTTATTCACTGGACCCATCATTTTAGGTCTATACGCTCTATCGCAATTTTCAAAAGAAAGTTCTTTTGATTGCTTCAATATTATGAAGTTTTTATGGCAGTATCGTATTTTCGTCGGTATTCTATGTTGAGTTGTGAAAATATATGAGCAAAACTTAGCAATACTTAATTCAAATTAGTTATTAATTCATTAATTTGTCAGTTAATGAATATAATTAATTAGCCATTAAGCCAATTAATTAGTTAAATTTAGCAACGCTTTTCGTTCATAAGAAGTTAAACATTAACAGTCTTAAGCTTAAAAATTAACAAATTAAGTTAAACAATTTAAACAATTTAAATATTAAACAGAGAATTTAAAAAGTTTAAAATAATTAAACAATAAATAGAAAATATTACATTAAAAAACATCTACACTTTGTAAAGCTGTTTGGTGCCACATGTTCTTTGATTATTTTTTGACATTTTATTTTTTTTCTGAATTTGGTCCCTTTTACTACCGAAAACTGCATACGGGACTGAATCATTTAACAGCCAGCTCTCATTTAAATCTCATCTTCGTTTTCCAGCTGCTTATTGCTGGCCAACAGTGACCACTGAGCCAAAAATTATAAAAAAAAAAATTCAAAAACTAGCTAGCAGTTAGATGAACAGAAAAAAGCCTTGAAAATACGACTTTTAAGTTCCTTAGGGTAATCCTTTTAAGTTCCAGCATTTGTTAATATTTAATGTTATATTATACCCAGAGGATATGTTAAGATAAGATAAGATATATTCATCACGAAACACACATATAATATTACATTTTACTATTTCCCCAAAGGCTCTTTGGCCTGTAAAAAAGGGGAAAATGAACGAGCCACTTACTCAGAGAAAAAAAAATAATCACTTACTCACAGGGAGAAGAGAAAAAGGAGAAGAGAGGAAAGTATAAATAAAATGAAAAACTATAGAAAACAAAACTAAATAGACTAATAGATTGAACAGACTAAATTAATTAAGTAGATCTGTAGATAAAATAGACTCCAATGAAATAATCAGGGAATATATATGCATACATACACGCATATACACATATAAAAAGAGATAAAATAATTTCTAAGAAGCCAATGAATTTTTAATAATTTTTTTGAACAAATCGAATGAGTGGCACCTTCGAGCTGATTCGGGCAACTTATTCCATACAATATAACTCGCAATTAAAGGATAAAGTCTGACCTTACACAAGGAGTAAAAGGAACTTGAAAATGATTTTCGGTATTGCGAAGATTATAATTATTCTGATCAGAGGTGAAAGATGGCTGAACACTTAGGGGACGGGGGAGTTCACCATGAAGCTGAGAAAAAGTAAAATATGCACACGAAAGAACATACAGTGACTCGAGATCAAGTAATGGGATAACTCTTGAACGGTTAGTTTCCTTAATGAGGTTTCTAGCTTTATTATAAACCTTAGAAAGTGGTTTTAACAGTGAAGGAAAGGTTGACATCCATACTATTGGACAGTAGGAAACGTAAGATCGGATCAAGGAGTGAAAAAGCATTTCCAAAATTGATCCAGGGAAAATATGTTTGAGTTTCCTTAAAATACCGAGACTCCTGTATATCTTCATTTTAATCAAATCAATGTGACGCTTGAAAGACAAGTTTTCATCAACAAGAATGCCCAAAAAACGAACATATCGATCTTTAGATCTGTGAATTATCCCATTTGGCTGATGAATTTCTGATAACTTGGGATAAATCTGAGAAACATGCAAAAATATCAAAAAATTGGATTTTGAATAATTTAGGGTAAGAAAATTAGCATCAAGCCATGAAATTACTCTCTCAAACAAGTATTCCAAGTTTAATCGAAGCTCGGATTCACAGTTCCCCGAAGTGCCGAGTGTGCTATCATCAGCAAAACAAACAAGGACATCAGAAGATGGTGAACTATAGCTGGCACTATGGGCAAGGGAAGGTTTAGGATGACAGAGTCTACAGTAATGAATAGGTTTCTGCTTTTTTACTGCGTAAAAAAGATCATTTATATAAATCAAAAATAGCACTGGCCCTAAAACTGATCCCTGAGGGACGCCAAAATTCACTTGTGATTGACAGAAATTAAATTGTGGATTGACAGAAATTAACCTATCATTCAAATAAGATTGAAACCAAGAAAATACATTACCCCTAATGCCAAAATGAGACATCTTCGATAGAAGAATTTCATGGGTTAAGGAATCGAATGCCTTGCGAATATCCAGGAATATAGCAGCCGGAATTAATCCCGAATCCAATTCAGAATGTATAAAATTCAAAAGGGTCATACAGGCATGCTCAGTGGAGTGCTTCATTCGGAAACCAAATTGAAAATCATGAAGAAACTCTTTAGATTTTAGAAATTTAAGCAGACGAGAAAGCATAGCCTTTTCGAAGATTTTACTAAATACTGATAAAATTGAAATTGGTCGATAATTTGCTGGATCATTTCTTGGTCCACCATTACACAGAACAATAATCCGAGCACGCTTGAGAGGATCTGGAAAAAACCCATATTTAAATGAAAGATTAACAAGTTTTGTAAGAGGCACAACTATTGAAGGAAGAATAGATTTAACTACCTTAGTAGGAATAGAATCTGGCCCAGATGAAGATGAGTCTTTCAAGCCATTAACAATTTTAGTAATTTCAATTTCTGTTACTGGCTCTAGAAACATAGACTTAACACAAGACGGCCCGAGGTAAGATCTAAAGTCCGACTTAGACCGAGAAAAGTAGCTGTGGAAGCGATATTATTACCAATACTAGCGAAAAATGAAGTAAATGCTTCTTGGACATTAAGCTCACCCTCTACAGTCTCATCACCAATGACCAGACTCATAGGTAAAGAGCTATATTGAGAACCAGGTTTAAGCACAGAATTTATTACCTTCCAAGTTTTACGAATATCCTTATTACACGCAGCAAAATTATTTAGATAATAGAGAGATTTGGCTTTCCTACACAAGGAATTATATATATTCCGGTAAATCTTGAATTGACAAAGACGAATAGCACTCGTTGAAAGTGTAGCGCATTTATAATACCTCCAGAGATTATTTTTCCTTCTCCAGCTTTTGAGAAGTCCGGATGTCATCCAGGGGTTTAGAGGAATAATCCTTTTAGACCTGCGATTAGAAGGTGGTACTTTACAAATGCTAAGAATAGCCTCTTTTATGGTTCCATAAAACGACTCAAATAAACAAGGAAATCCTTGTAATTATCAAATAAGCTCCACGAATTTTTCGCTAATTTAGAACCAAGAAGAGATAACTCATTCTCACCAAACCTAATAGAATAGGAATCAAACACTTGAGCCCGGTTATTCCTTCCGTGCTTAAAACTGAACCGGGAATATATGGGAAAATGATCGGAGATTTCAGTAACTAAAATTGAGTTTTCCTTCAAGCAAAGCGTAGAGAAGATATTGTCAATCAAAGAAGCTGTAAAATTAGTTACTCGTGTGGGGATGAATGTAGTTGGTAGAGTTCCTGCGGCAAGCATGGTTGAAAGAAAATCAACTGAAGCCGAAGAATTTGAATCCATCAAATTTATATTAAAGTCACCCATTATGATTAACTGACACGGACGTTTCAATATTAAGTCAAGTATTTCCTCAAGATTCCGAAGAAACAACGAAACCGCGCCACTAGGAGAACGATAAATATTGCCTATGATTAGATCAATACCATTAACTCTAATTTCTATAAATTGTGACTCAAAAATACCTTCAAAATTCCTTGATAAGTCATCCCGTAAGCAATAATGCAAATTACTAGATATATACATGGCAAGACCTCCTTTAGCCATCTTGCAGCGGTTTATATGTTCCATTTTGTAGCCATGGATATCCAATAGCATTTCATTGCCAGAATCCAAAAATGTCTCGCACAAACCAACAACATCAGGCTGTCCATCCGAAACTATTTTTCTTAAATTATCTATTGACGAGGAAAGACCCTGAATGTTAAGCTGAAGTGCAGTCAGAGAATAATTTCCTTTGGTAACCTCCTCTCCCCCCAATTCCGAAACGTATTTACTATTACAAACAGGGTTTATATTAGTCAGGTTTTGATTAACCTGACCCACAGAATTATTCACAATACTAATTAGATGAAAAGGATTATTTTCAAGCTCGCAAAGGCGTCTTTCACGACTTAAAATATTGACAAAAGCAGGTTTTACTTGGAGTCCATTTAAATCACCAGATGAACAAAAAAGAAATCTTTACCTAAATCTATTACGAAAGAAAAACCTGTCAAAGGATTATAAACACATAAATAATTAATAGCACAGAAGGTACTATCGGGATGAACCATGAGCATAAAAAAAAAATGAAACGAAATAAAAAGAAACTGTAAAAAAGAATGACTTAGGAAAGGATACGCATCAAGAAAATATTAACCAGTCACATACTAATACATTCATGCAAATAATTTATTTTGCGTATACGAGTTTCACCAGGAACTTTGGCTAGAATTTGACCGTGATCAGACCAAACACTTCTTGGGCCAAAGGTGCTACGAGCCGCGTTTAATAGATCCCGACGCTTTTTAGTTAGGTTTTCTAAAACAAATACACCTGACTTTGCCAACTTACTTTTTGCTGCAAACACTTTACGAGCAGTATCTAAGCTTGAAAATTTTACTAGAACTGGGGCACTTTTCACATTCTCAGTTTGATTAGCAGAGCCATTAATATGGCTCTTGCCGTGTTGATTGATGGCCAAGTCGTTCATTATGAGAGCTAAATCAATATGATATCGTCTGATAGCCTAATCACGCACAATTTAGTGTCCAAGATGCTGAGTATTTTGGGTATTTACGAAATCCCTACAAATAACATCTAAATAACAATCTAAATCATTATCCTCCCCCTTTAAACAAGATATTTTCTGCCCCCCCCCCCTGAATGGTTTTAGATCTACTGATACCGAAAAATCACGATTTTCTAATAATTCTTTTTTGGTTTTTGAAAACTATGAAGTTTTAGGTAGCACAACATTTTTTTTTTCTTGTTGCATATTGAAAATAAAAATCTAAATCTATTAGATTAAATTTTGTATCACTTTTCAATTGTAAAAATTCAAACTTTACGCTTCACGCTACCCCAACACCTTGCTGGTGGGGGCGCTTCGCCCCCCAAGCCCCCCCGCGGGCGTAAGTCGTTATATGCCATATTAGTTACGTGTCACTGTAGTTGTGTCCCTGTGTCCCGGTCGTCATTTATATTCCCTGTGTCCCGGTCGTGATTTGTGTCCCGGTGATATAGAAGATAGATATATATAAAAATTATATTCTCTGTGTCCCGGTCGTCATTTGTGTCCTGGTGTCCAAGTCTGTAATTTCTCTTTGATTGTCCCGGTCGTCATTTATATTCCCTGTGTCTCGGTGTCCCGGCCGTCATTTGTATTTTTCAGTTTTTTTTTCTTTTTTAGTTTTTAGTTTTTTACTTTTTTTTTAGTTTTTTTTAGTTTTAGCTTTCTTAGTTCTTTTTACGTATTTTCTTTTTATTCTTTTTCAACTCCTTTTAGAATATTTTTTTTTTCAATTTGGTTAATTATTGGCACTCTTGTCACATTGCTCCCCTCCAGGATTTTTCTCTAGATCCACCCCCCTGGAGACAAGGCCATCGGGAACCTGCCCTTTTTTCTCAGCTAAAACGACGATATCTCCAAAAAAAGAAAAGCAAAGCAACAATGAATATATCAAAAGCAGCAAGTGCTCCTTCAAGGCCCTCAAGATACAAAATATATTTTAAGTCATAAAACCTCTTATTAAAGTGGCAACTAATTGCTGCTTGAAGAAGCTACGTTTTTTTCGTAGAATCCTTCGTGAAACGTCTTTGGAATCGGCTAGAATCTTTAGAATCAACAATCACTTATTTAATTAATTTACCATGAGCCCGCTTACAACGACATAAAAAAAGCAAAGCATTGAAAAAAAAAAGATTAACTCAAATAACATCAAATGATACAACAAAACAGTTTATTAAAAGAGGGTGCAATTATAATCATTCAAACATCAGGGAATAATTTAAAAAGCATGTCCAGAGACAGGATATGAAGTTTTTCAAAAGACAAAATTTGCAATGTAGAAAAATAAAAAAAAAGATCATTAATATGATATTAATTCATTATAAATTTTGTTTTTTTGACACTTAATCCTGATAAAATATACGTAAGCGTGACATAAATATAATACTTTCGAAACAAATTTGGGATATATAATTGCAAATTACGAGGAGTGGGGGTGGAGTATAGCGGGTCTGCGTGCCTAATGTGTTAGGCACAATTTTTCCGGATATTATGTAATAAGAAATGTTTTGTAACTTCACACAGTCCAAACACTTTACCTTCCACCCCCCCCCCTTAATGTGCAAAAATATAGCCCAAATTGTATATTTTCCATTTATTTTGTCACTTCTCTCTGTTTTGTCTCATGCTAAGCTGAAAAAACAATTAACAAAAGCCGGTTGTGCAGTGCGTAAATGAACGAACAACTTAACCGGAAAGGGGTATTTTATACAAGTACCTAGATTTGTTTGATATATTTTATTACAGACGCAGAATTTTCCAGTAAATAGCAGCTGCGAGCGAATACAAAGATTGTCAGCATTTGTAAATTCCTGTTTATATCCAGTAAGTGTTTTAAGCACTAGGGAGTGCAACAAACGAGCCAAATTAAGCTTATTAAATTTAAACTTAAGAAAGCGACAAATTTAAGTACAACGATGATATTTTGAATCGCAAGAATATGCAAATTTAAATCAAGCAGTTCTCTAACCAAGCGCTCCAAGACAGATTTCTTTGTGATCAATACCCAAAAATATAGAGCAATAGCTTAGTTTTCATTGCATATTGAATAGATAGTAGTGTTATAAATTGTTAAACCGTTCACAGTAACTTAGGTATTTTACGTATTTTACCGTAATATTACTGATCCTAGTAAAATTGGTATTTTACATATTTTGCGTAATTTATGTATTTTATGTGATTTACGTATTTAACCTATTTTACCAGTATTTTACATATTTTACCGTAATATTACGGACCCTAGTAAAATTAGTATTTTATCTATTTTACGTAATTTATGTATTTTATGTGATTTACGTATTTAACATATTTTACCGGTACTTTACGCATTTTACCGCTATTTTACATATTTTACTAGTACCTTACATATTTTACAACACCTTGCAGTTTTCAAAGCACAAAGAGGTTGGCGGGAAAAGGATTGAATATGGTTTTATTTTGTGTATAACTATGTTCCCTGGTTTAAAGCCATCTGTCTGTCTTGGACCTCTTGGTGTCAGAACGGTAAAGCGTATTATAGTACTGGTAATTACAATTTTAAAATGGTGACATATTAGCTAAAACGAAATTACATTAGTAGCTGTGAATTAGAACATTAGTTCCACCGTTACATAGTCCTATAACCGTTACGGTTTTCTGAACCTTTACATTAGATTCTATGAACTGTTAAAGACAGAAACGGCTAAAAGCAAGATTGACATCGACTAAAAAAAAAAATAAATAGGACGAAGCAGAACCAGTATTCTCATTTTTATTTTTAATTGCACTACTCAGAGAAATCTTGTATTCATGTAGTCTTTTCCGTGGGATCTAGCGTTAGCCCCTCCACTAGCAGATACCCCAACAAGAATACTCCCCTTCCATCACGGAAAATTTCTCCTTATTTTTCCATTGGATAATTCCAAATTTTCATTAGAAGAAAAATTGTAATTACTACTCTTTTGTTAAAGGCAAGTGCAATCGTATTTCACTACCTATAGTAAAGACTCCTAAGAGTTCAATATATTAATATTTTGTTCATTTTTTTTCCAGAGGCACTTCAAATGAACGGAGTGGCTGAATGATTTTGATGGGGCTCAGTCAATTGGTGTCGGATGGTCCTGTATCCATTTCTAAAATTTAGCCTGATTTTCAACCACTTGCTGCTGAATGAGTTGTTACTGATTAGCGTCTAAAGGAGATTCTTTTTCTCAGTTAACCGCCTTTGTGTTTCAGCAGTTGTTTTTAAAGAATATTCAGATAAATATTGAATTAGCTCTAAGGGAAGGACGATGGCTGAGTAGAGGGAGAAATGGATATATAATCCTCAGGGCCGTATCCAGGACTTTCGTTTTTTGGGGGGGTGGGGGTCTTCGAAACAGGAATGGTCATCTGAATCAGAATTTAAGTCTGAAGGAGAGAGCTAGATTTGCAAGCAAATCCTGTTGAAGACAGTGTTAATAACTGTGAAATTGACTGAATATTCCGCTATTATGATCCAGTGCTTAGTTAATCTAAGTCATCGAATTGTTAGAAACCTCTATTTTACTTGTATTCAGTACTTTTACAAATAAATGACTAATAACATACATTTGATGTGAGGAATGTGGCTGAATACGGCAATTTTGTATGCAAGGCTGTTAGGGCAAAATTTCCTAGGTTTAAATTTAGAAAGAAAAAAATAACTAATTTTTTTTAATCCTTTTTTTTTATGAAATGGATGTGTGAAATTAAACGCTGTTCAATTGCTGATGTAATAACCCCAGGTAAAAGATAAAACAAAGGGATAAACTGAACAGTTAATCAAATTGACGAAACTCTAGAAGAAGAGGCATTACCTTTCTTATGCCCATGAAAATCAGAATCATTAAAAAATTTTGTACTTATCTGTTATAGTACCGACCTCAAATTCTTCATCTGAGTAAAACCTAAGAAGAACCGATTTTTCTGACCTTGAATGAAATTCATTTAGTTTGGCATTTGTATTTAAGGAATGCAATCTTGATTGCGATCATGGGTTTTTACTATGGGTTTTTCCCGGTTCAACTTAGATGAAGAATTTGAGATCGGTGCGTAACAAAAATTTCTTTTAAGTGATGCTTAAAAAGAGATCTTCAACTGGTCTTGTACAGGGTTCTCTAAAGTATCAGCTTGAACATGTATTTCCTAGGTAGTACCTTATTTCACCAATCTTATTCACCCAGTTTTATTCTAGAGATAGAATAAAAGAGAGATTGCTCTAAGAGATAGTTTATCGAGCTAAGTGCATCTAGAAATATATTAAACGAATAGAGTAAATCTAGAACATATTTTCATCGCCATCTTCAATGAACAATTCTTTCATCATTTTTATTTCCACTAATATTACTGCAAGGATAACGAAAAAATGTCAAAGGTTATTTATACAGACACTGAAAGCACCATGAATTTTATTTTGATAATACAAGTTAGCTGCCTAAAGTTAAAGGCACTTAGATCTCTTTGTCCTTTTTAAAGACATTTCAAAGTGAAAGGAGCGCTATCTACACTTGGTCAGTTTTGAAATTTGACCAATTGGAAATGCCAAAATGCCAACCAAACTGACAGGGAGATGCATAAAATAATGGTTAAAACGGAGGTATATAAATTAAAAGAAGCATAAGAACACCACACGTCAATTTTCTTTAATCAAGTCCGTTTTGACAATTAAAACCTTCTAAAATCATAAATACCTGCAAATAATATTTTCTACTATTCTTCCTGCGATGTAAACACTTCTGTAAAAATAAATAATCAGTCAAATAAATGGACAAAATGCACAAAATACCATTATGATGTTTCGTTCCTTTATACAAAGCACGGAGAGTTACCGAGTTGCCCCCCCCTGCCCAAAGAAAAAAATATAAAAAACATTAAATTTTTTTAATACACTTTTAATGTTTTTTGGGTAACACAAAAACAGACAAGTACCCCTCCCCCCCCCCAACAAAAATCATGGATAGTATCTATGGAATATCATTGATAGTGACGATGGAAAACCCTATTGGCACATAAATGGTGAGGGCTCAGAAGGATGATTGAGCCATCAAATTTAATTTTCTAAATAAAGTGTAATGTTAGGTTCGCATTTATTTTGAAAATAAACTTGCTACATTAACTTTGGGCAAGGCCCCGATGGTGACAAGGTGAATGATAATAATAATAATCTTTATTTCTTTCCTTTTATCACAATGCAATAACATGGGTATCGTCAAAAAAAAGAAAATAAAAAAACGCAGAAAGACGCAACATAAAGAACACACATGATGAGCTATCACTTCGATTTGAGGATATTGTCGTTGTAGTGCTTCACGTAGTATGGAACGAAGGAGTTTAAAAATCTTGTCGTTGAGTGTGCAGGCGGGCATTCTAACAGTTCTTTTCCCTCTTTAAAAGTTGCCACCTTTGACTTTGACACAAAAATGCTGGCACATCCGTACCAGAAGGGAAAAAAGTTTTGAAGTGGCTGTCTAAAACACAAACTGGGAAGGTGGTCTCGTCAATTTAGTGTTTAAGAAGGACAAAATAGCATTTCCATAGCGTCAAAACTTACTGGGTTGACTCCATATAAATAGCCCCCCATCCCCCGTAACATTTGGTGCGGTCGTCAAAAGAAAGACAAAAAGGGAACTGCTAACTAGGTACCTACTGACGTGGACAATTCAGGTTATTTACAAATTATTTTCGATTTTTAGTGCCGAAATTATTGTGATGAAACACGCACTCGCACACATGCATGGAAAGTCGTCTAAGCCCCCTAAACATGAGTCCGGAAAGAAGTCCGTGCATATTTTCAGAATTTATGCCCATCCCTCTTGCCAAATTGGAATCTGAAATGGAGAAGAGCAAGGAATTGCAAATCAATTTTTGATTTTGTACCGAAATTATTGTGATGAAACACGACGTCTCCCACTTACATGGAAAGTCATCTAAGCCCCCTAGACATGTGTCCGGAAGGAAGTCCGTGCATATTTTCAGAAAGTATGCGCTGAAATTCCCAGATATGTTAAAAGGAATAGATTTAACACAGTAATAATCACCATGGGTGCAGCAAGACATGGCTAATCACCGGCAGCCGAAGAATTTAAGAATTACAATCTTCTGTCTCGGAACGGTGAGCATTTCGTGAAATGGGTTGCTTTTGACAAGAAAGAGTCAGAACGGATGAAACTAAAAAATATTCTAAGGTCACTTTGCCATGGGACTGTAATCAAGACGGTTTTCCGTCACAGCTAATACTGAAATCTTGCTGATTTTTAAATTTTACATCATTTTTCTATATTTGTTTACGTTCATTATTCAGAAGATTTTGACCTTTCTTTTCCTTTAAGATTTCTGATCTCGTGTTTGCTATGTGGAATAGAAAAATTGTAAAAAAAAAAAGGGGAAAAAATTTCTGCACAAAAATCGAATTTTAGTTAGGAGCGTAACCCACCCAACCAGACCACGAGGAATCAAATGGTGAACTCAGATTATGTATCCAAGACTTAGTTTCATAGATATCACTTAGTTTTGAAATCGAGTCTATTGAGAATATTAGCTCTAACATCAGTTTTAATGCTCCTACTAAGCCCGAGAAATGAATTTGCAAACGTGATGGGGATAATTCAAATTGGTCACTCTATTTTTCTAATCTCGCTTTTCTACTATCCATTATTTCGGTGCCTTATCATCTTCTTGGCGCTGGCTATTTTGTCATTGATCCTAGTGGTAAGTTAAATTCTTACTACAGAAATATCGTTTCTTCAATTAAACAAGCTGAAATAATAGCTGTTCCGTTGATTCCCGTGCGTCTTAACACCCTCAGGACCTTTTGGAGGTGTGATCCGGAGCTTCCTATCTGCAGAAACAAAAGAGGCAGTGTACTAATTTGACGCAAAAATGCTGGCACATCCATACCAGAAGGGAAAAAAAGCTTTTGAAGTGGCTGTCCAAAACACAAACTGGGAAGGTGGTCTCGTCAATTTAATGATCAAGAAGGACAAAAATAGTATTTCCACAGCGTCACAACTTAATGGGTTTACTCAATATAAATAGCCCCCCATCCCCCGTAACATTTGGCACGGTCGTCAAAAGAAAGACAAAAAGGCAACTGTCAACTAGGTGCTTACTGACGTGGACAATTACGATTATTTACAAATTATTTTTGATTTTTATTGCTGACATTATTGTGATGAAACACACCGTCGTACACTTACATGGAAAGTCGTCTAAGCCCCCTAAACATGTGTCCGGAAGGAAGTCCGTGCATACTTTCAGAATTTATGCCCATCCCTCTTGCCACATTAGATTCTGAAATAGAGAAGAGCAAGGAATGGCAAATCAATAACGGTCAAAATCCCGGATATGTTAAAAGGAATAGATTTAATACAGTAATAATCGCCATGGGTGCAGCAAGACATTGCTCATCACCGGCAGCCGAAGAATTTAAGAATTACAATCTTCTGTCTTGGAACGGTGAGCATCTCGTGAAATGGGTTGCTTTTGGCAAAAAAAATCAGAACAGATCAAACTTAAAAACGTTCTAAGGTCACTTCGCCATGGACTGAAATCTTGCTGATTTTTCAATTTTACATCAGTTTTCTATATTCGTTTACGTTCATTATTCAGAAGATTTTGACCTTTTTTTTCCTTTAAGATTTCTGATCTCGTGTTTGCTATGTGGAATAAAAAAATTGTAAAAAAAACATCTGCACAAAAATCGAATTTGAGTTAGGAGCGGAACTCACCTAACCAGACCACGAGGAATCTAATGGTGAACTCGGAATATGTATTCAAGGCTTAGTTTCATAGATATCACCTAGTTCTGAAATCGAGTCAATATGAGGTCAGTGAATGCGGAGCGCCGCTGTCCTCAGCCAAAGAAAAAGTTAATCCTATGCCCACCCCTAAAAGAGAAAGAAGTAATACGTCCAAGTACGAGGAGGGGAGACCAGATTTAAAGAAAAAGGATAGAAACAAAAAGAATAAACTTCCAAATTAAAATGATTCGAAACATTGGACCACTGAATTTAAATGATGCAAAACAAAAACAGAGACAAAAACTGTCACTAAAGCTTTGAACGATCAGAAATTGATATATTAAGTGTCCAAGAGTTAGACACGAACACAAATGATGCATTACAGCAAGAGATTATGGAGTGCCCCTGAAAATTGTGAAAGGGTAAAATATGAGAGTAAAGTGTGGAAGAAAAGAAGAAAATTGTAAAATTAAGTTTTGAATGTGAAAAAAGAACAAAAGAAAGAGCATTATTTTTTTAAGTGCCGAGTGTTTGTGTACATGTGTGGAAAACATGGAAGAACAAGGGCATTTTGAGTAAGGAACGGTTTCAGGCATGGTATGAAATGCGTGTGAATGGGATAAGAAAAGTAAGTGGGGGTCAAAGGATGTTGATGTGGAGTGGTTGATGGGAGTTAAAAAGGATTAATGAATGGAAAATAATTGATTTTAAATGTAAAAGTAGATTTTGTATTTTGGTTTTTGGAATAGTGGTAAAAGGAAAAGAAGTAAAATTTGTCGTTTTTTTGTGTGTGTGTGTGTGTGCGTTATAATTTTAACGATAAGGGTTAGTGAAGTTTAAGTTTTAGTGAGAAAAGTTTTAATTTATTTTTTTTGCTATAAAATGAAAAGTATTTACCGAAAAAAGGAAATGATTTTTTTTTTATTTGTATTTGGTTTTAGCTGCCCAATAATGCAAGGTCCAATGGTATTAGAGTGAATATATTTTATTTTTAAGTTTATATATATTTGTATTATGTATGTGGAAAAATATTGTAAATTGTGATGATTTGCGAAATGCTTTTAAAGTTTTCAAGTGTTTGTAGTGTATTTTAAGATGAGAAGGGAGCAGCCGCTGGCTGCTGTGGGCAACTAGTGACAGTTATTTTTTGAACTGTATTGTAATTTTAATTCTGGTAAATTTGTTTTTTATTAATTTAAATTTCATTTAAAGTTTAATTGGTTTATTAATTTATAATTTAAATATTTAAATTTTTGAAGAAAGGTAGAACAGGATTTTCACATATAATAGAAAAGATTAACAGATATCCTTTTTTAAGCTGAAAAAATTAGGATGTTCAGAGAATTTTAGTAAAGAGGATTATTTATTTGATAAATAGAAGATTCAGTAATTCTTAGTTCAATAGTCATTAACATATATAGGCTGAAATTGCAACGGAAGACGTGTTTGCAGGAGTTAAGATGAGAATCATCGCTTTGTCCTCTATTCTGATAAGGATATTTCCCGTCACGTCGCCAAGGGCTCTTTTAGGAAAACGATTTTTGTCTACGGTAAAAATATTTCTGAAGAAGAAGATACTTCCAAACCAAGTACCGATTTCCATACCCGTTCTGGTTCAATTTTTAGGACTCCCAGCAGATGCTTTGGAAGAATTATCAAAAATTATAGCCTAAAATATTAGCCTAAATGTCAAAATTCACGGTTGGCGGTTAAAATTCGCATTGGTGAATCCGTATATATTTCAATCAAATTATTGTCTACTGTTGTATTTTCGTTGCGTTCAACTTTTAATTGTCCTATGAATTTTTATTGTTTTTATGTTTCTCAACAATTAATTTCCTTATCAGTTTTAGGGAGATTGTCACAAATTATAGGAGACTCGTTGATGATATTGAAAATATTCCTGAGGCCCCAGATATACCCCCTCAAAAAGGTGTTCCCGTCTGTATGGCTACAGTTCCAGAGGATTATCAATCCGATTGGTACAATAAATTGACCGATTTGGATACGGTAACTCGCTCCGGCCTGGGGATCTTTTGGAATTTAAGCGACAAAAAAACTGTATGGTTACTTTCAATGGGCAATTTACATTGGTCCAATCAAACATGAAACTGAAAATGATGAAATTATTGTGATGAAACATTGTGTCCGGAAGGAAGTTCGTGCATATTTTCAGAATAGAGCCTCGTCTCTCTTGCCGAAATGAAAGTTGAAATTAAAAAGAGCAAGGATTGGAGAATCTATAAGGCTGACGTCCCCAAATATGTTAAAGGCGATAGATTTACTATAGCAATAATCGCCATGGGTGCACCAAGGCATGGCTCATCGCTGGCAGCCGAAGAATTTAAGAATTACAATCTTCTGTCTCGGAACTGTGAGCGTTTCGTGAAGTGGATTGCTTTTAGCAATAAAGAATAAGTACAGGTCAAACTACAAAACATTCTAAGGTCAATTCACCGTGAGACTCTAATCAAGACGGTTTTCGGTCTAAGCTAAAACTGAAATCTTGCTCATTATTTAATTTTACATCATTTTTATATATTTGTTTTCGTTCATTATTCAGAGGAAATTGACCTTTCTTTTCTTTAAAATTTCTGATCTCATGTTTGCTATGTGCAATAAAAAAATCAATTGTGAAAAAAAGCCTAAAGATGTAATTTAAACATTATCTTCGCTTGATATTTGGTTAAAAAAAAGCAATCTCTTTATGGTTTCTACCTATTTGTTGTCAATAGTTGCAAGTTTTTAAGGGAGTTTAATTATTCATCTTCCTTATCTAACACCTTCGGTTAAAACGTCTTTATAATATTATTTCTTCTTACTTCTTCTGATGTTAGATCTTTTTCTTTTCTCTTTGCCTGCAGTAGATTCTTACACCATGACCAGTAAGATTAAGAATTAGTTACCACTTTGCTCTCTTGCTATAAAAACGAATCTTGAAAAAAAGACGAGACTCTCGGTTTACACGAAGAACTTCTATGTTTATGAATTTCCAGCCAAATTTCTGTTACGGTATGGTTCAGAAAACAAAATACCGAGACAAAAATATGCACAAGTGCCATCCTGGCTACACTATGATTTTCTTCTTTTACATGGTGGTGATTAAAACCTCTAGATCCATATTTTTGAACCTGTTGATTTGGAGAGTGCAGTTTTATCTCGATCTGCTACTGTTTTTGAAAGGTTTTGAGCTTCTGAACTTAATGATTTGTTTGCAGTGAGTAGATATGTGACGTATGACAAAAAAGTGCCATTTTTGATGGCATAGGGCACTTAAATCTGGTGTTGACCTTAAGAAAAAGGATGTAGGTGCAATGATTAGCTTTCGTTAGGCCCTGTAAACCACTATCTTTAACGTTCTGGTGGCCTGCCCTCCCAGGAGAAAAATAAAGCAGATTCATCAAAGTGGGTGAAACCCACCGTTCAAGGGCTATGATGATTCTAAAGGTTCAGTTTTGAAGGTATTGAAGGTAATTCACAAGCTAAATCCTTTCCCAAGCCTTGAACAGGCTCATCGATTGATGATACAGAAGGAAATGTTAACTATTACTGGTAATATTTCCCAATTGATGCTTGTACTTTTGCTTTATTCTGTTATGTAATCTTATGAGTTGTAATGTTGGTACCCCAAAGTGTAGGTGAGTGGGCCAACGATTCAATAGTCTTTTAAATAGCCTGGCTGGTTTGTTAAGGATAAATTTGATTTTGTTTTATTATTTTATTTTTTGACAAAAACAGAGCTTGTTAATGTCTGATTTTGGTTACAGACTTTTTATATTTTCTTTTCTATGGTGTCATGCCTGGCACTTGCTGGCAGGGCTAATGTTTTCTTCCAAGTTTGGAGGGGAGTGTTTAGATCTTCAGTCTCTAAAATATTTACATCTTCGTTGTGTTACTTTTAATTAGTATTATTTTCCGCATAATAATATTCTTTTACTTTTTTTCTCGAATTTATGTTCTCTTCTCAAGAACAAAATACCTGAATTCTATGTAGACATAGACTAACCAGAAGTTTGAATTTATTGTCATGACAAGACAAATATAAAAATTCGGCACCCGTAATTCCAATCCCAAAGAAAAATAACTACCTTAGATTAGTCGTAGATTATAGAGCCTTAAACAAACGACTGGTTAGTGAAAAACTTCCTCTACCTAGAATAGATGAAATGATAGATTCCATCTCAAACAAGAATAAAATATTTACTTCCCTATATTTAACACAGCGATACCATCAAGTAAATTAAGCGAGGGGAAGTATGTAAAACTGAATTCTCTACAACAGAATGCAGCTAATATAAATATTTAAGAGAGGCTTTTGGACTCAAAACGAGTTCAAGGACGTTGTGTAGACTTTTGCTTCACTTACTAAAAGGTTAAAATAACATATTTTATTTCGTTGATGACGTCAATTGTATAGTTGAAAATTCAGAAGACCATTTAATTACCCTTTAATTACTTTAACTACCAGAAGACCATTTATAGAAGGAAATTTAATATGTACACCAAACGTAAATCTCTTTCAAACAAAAATTAAATATTTGGAGTATTAGGTTCAATAGAGTAGAAGGTCAATATTTCAAGCTTAGGTTCAATGATTTTAGATTTTTGATTATTCAACCTTGATTTTTATAAACTACCAATTATTACATGATCAAACATGTCAAAAGGATGGCTGAAGCTCGAAATAATATCAATAAAGATGAATCTATGAAGACGAAGGATAAAAGTTGTGATAAGACCAAGATAAGACATGAAATGCAATCTATGGAGACTGAGGATGAAAAATGTTATGCGATCAAGATCAAACGGGAAATGCAACCAGAAACTGTGGTGCTTAGAGGAAACGAAGAAATGGTGACTACGAGAAGAAGCCCAACAAAAACTAGCCAGCCCCAAGAAGCTCAACCAGTTTTAGATTCACAAAGACGTTAGATTAACCAGCTTACGTGGTTAAGGTATGTAAGGATCATTTTACAAGCTCAAAACCCTCAAAATTGTTGTATATTTAACGTCTGTTCCGGAATCTCTAATTGGCAGGCTTTCCTCATTTTTTTTTTGTGTTTTTGTCAATCTTGGTAATGTTTTTCACCGCGTTTATTTTTTTTTTTGTATTATTCGTCCATATTGTTGAAGTGTTGTTTATTCGTAGTTTTTAATAAATTTTTCCATTTACGAAAAATTAAGCCAAGAGAAAACGGGTTTTATTTTCGACAAAGCAATGAACAAAAAAATAAAACATAAAATGGAAAAACAAATTCTTCAAAAATTTCGGCTGGGTCTTATCGTTTTTCAGTTAGAATTCTTTGCCATATGAACGTTTGAACATTTATCTTTTTATTTATAGTTTTCTCTTTCCTTAATTCTTCGTATTGTTTAAGTGCCATGTGCCACCAAGAGTCATATTTTTACTGCCAAAAACTCTCATTAAATTTAAGTTCAATTTTAAAAAAAAATCTAGTGGAATCCCTTGTGATCAATATGTTCAATCAGACTTGCTCCACGCCAGAAAATCAGTTCGGTTTTAAAAAGGTTCTTAGCTGTCAGCACGTCCCCTCTATTCTTGCAAATGATATACTCGAAACCACCTCGTCTGAGGATCCACTGTTTCTTGCCATCCGTGTTATCAGCAGAGCGTTTGACTCTGGAACCCACCCGCAACTTTTACTAGCGGCTCTGCTTCGTGGTATGAATAGTTCTGTAATAGCTACCCTTCGAAACATATATCGGAGATTAAATGTAAAGGTTAAGTCACTTTCTGGTAATAACTCTGATTTAACTGACAGGTCCACTTCCGTACATAAAGGTATTCGACAAGGTGCTAAAACCTCACCACCGGTATTTAACAACAGTGTTATCGATACCCAGGAGAAAGTTGATATGAGCTTTATTTTTCGTGGCTTGGACCTATCGCTTTTGAATTATACTGACGATATTCTTAATTTGAGTAGAACGCTGGCTTTAATTGAGAAGAATTTTGCAAGTTTAAGTGAGAAGTATAACGATATTGGTCTAAATTTCAATCCGAGTAAGAGTGAATGTATTAAGTTCAAATCTAAACGACCAGGTTCTGATAGTACCACAGTCAGAGTCAATGATAGTACCACAGGTACTGACCTGAAACTTACATGTGGAGGGCTACTTGGGCATTTCAACACAAAGACTAGAACTGCTTATGGACTAATAGTTAATGCTAAAACACGTTACAGTACCAATGTTTTGGTTAGACTCTATAACGGTTACACAATCCCTCATGTCCTAGCCCTAGGTCCTTTTTGGAAGCTATTTGCCATGACTGATTTGCGGACAATGTGTAAGCTATATTACAAGTATACAATGTATCTTCTAAGTCTTCCTCTTTGGGCTCGTAACCGAAAAGTTACACAACTATGGTGTTACTGATTCATTTGTAGCTGCGGACCAACGACGTGCCGAATTTCTTTCATCTCGAGACCGTAGCCACCCATATTATATTGCGTTTATGTCATTTTATATGGGTCAAAAAAAATTATTAATTGATTGATTCAGTAGTAACACAAGGTCAAATGTCACCAGACCCAGAGAAAGTAAAATCAGTCAAAAATCTTAGACCCCTCCCCCCAAAAAAACATTAAAAAATTAAGAGGGTTTCAAAGATTAACGGGTAATTTTTGAAGATTTGTACAAAATTACGCCCAAGTGGCGAATCCCCTACCTGAACTTACACGAAGAAACCCACAAAAAATTATTTCATCAAAAAAGCTCAAGATTCTTTAGATTACAAGACAAAAACCGCTTAATTCAGAACCCGTTTTATCATTATCAGATATCTAAACAGGAGAATTCGTAGTTACAACAGATGCCTCAACCAAGGGAATAGGGGCAATCCTCTCCCAAGTAATAAACAGAGAAGAAAAAGCATAGCATACGCATCTCGTACCTAGCGCCAGGAGAGAGCAATTACTCAGCTACCGAACTTGAATTAGTTTCAATAATTCATCAACTGAAAAAACCTCGACACTATTTAGTAGTGTAAGAATTCGTGTTATTGAATGTATGGTTCATTTACCAGGAAATAAATTTCTTCTTGGTATAACCTTGTAGATGTTTTTGTTTGTGCGAATTGATTCATGTTAAATAACAAGTACCAATTGTAAACAACAATTGTATACGATGCACGAAAGGGTTAATGAAAGGAGTTACTTGGCATTGGGAGCTTGGTGAGTATTGGTCGCTTGGCTTAGATGTGAGTACAATAAATTGTTCCCTTTCAGTCTCATAATGTAAACTTACTGGTTTCTACAGCGTGATATGAGTCTCGCTGCAATAATTTTAATACTCTGGAACAGTTTGTTTGCTCACATATTAGTTAGTAGTTAGTTTATTTTAATAACTTAAAATTTTATTTCAGAACAAAGACTATGCAAGATTGTGCTTCAATTACAAGTTAAAAAACTTTTGATTTTCACAATTTTCTTTTTAAAAAGATACTATTAAAACCAAAAACCAAACTTCTTTTAAAAATATCACCATTGCTCTTTTTTAACTCTTGTGTAGTGTTCACTTCATCTCAAGTATTAGGTACGGGTTATTTCTAGCACTTTTTTTATATTTATTTATCTTCTTTTATATATTTATTAACCGACAGAGTTTGAAGTCTCCACACTACTCTAATTCTCGTTAATTCGCCAGACTCTGTTTAAACCGGTTAAAAAATGGTGGTAGCGACAGAGATAAAACCCTCCTCCTAATGAAAATTTATAAAATCGATATAACATTTTAGATTTCTTTACACTTCGCTTAAAGGTCTAAGACCAGAATCTTTGTTATTTGACAGTCTTGTAATTTCTACAATACAATGCTTGTCTTCAATATATTACCTTTTGTTTTTTATTTTGCTTGCTATTAATTTTTGCGCATAATTAATTAGCTTATTTGTTGTTTTTTTTTTAAGTAATGATATTCTTAATAATAACATCACTTCTTGTGGTTTCCACTATGGGATATTTATTCAGTTCTGGGTAAGTTTATCTATGTGTTTTTTGGTTAATGCAAAGATTAAAAATACCAATCAAGGTGGTTCGTTTTTTTAAATAGCCTTCTATTTTGCGAGAACTGCAAGGTCTTTATGAGATCTTGGAAACCTCGCAAAGTCAATACTATATATGGCGAAGAAGATACAATATTTTTATTGACATTAAAAATCAAGTATTTAAGAAAACGTAGAGAATTATGACATATTCCGGGGCCAAATATGATCATAGATATCGTTTCAAGGCCATGTATGGAAATAGTTAGCAACAGAAAATCCTATTTTGTTATTGATGATAAAGCAGAATTTTTGGCAGCAGGGATTCTTGAGTGGCAACAAAAATTACTGACTATTTAGGGCTTGCTGGCGAGGAATTAATCAGAGGGCACCTACAGGATCCTGATATAAAAATTATTATTAATATATTGAATAAACGCAGGAGCTCCGGAGTTGAATCCCCTGCTGCAACGGGCATAGGTCCGGATCTGGTGTCTAAATGTTCGGAGGGCCCTGAGCACTCTATTAGTGAGACAAAATGTTCTCCACTTTATTGATCTCCCTCAAGAAGGGGAGTAACTTATTGAAGAATATAGCCCCATGGTGTACTCCCATCGCTAATGAACTTGTCTTAATAAACAGAGTTTTATATAGAAAAGAATATATTTTGAGTGGTTATTTAGGTTGAACCAAAATATGTGAACAGAAATAAATATTAAGTAGTTTTACCTAAGAGAATGATTCTGGGTTTAGTAAAGCTTTTTCATGAACATTTAGCTTTAGGTATTCATACAGTTTTTGAGCGGACCTTGTGGAAAGTCAGAAAATTTTGCATTTTTGAAAATATGGCCTCTACGGTCAAAGAATTTGTTAATAATTGCAATCTTTGTAACCGAGCTAATACGAGAAAAATCATACCACCACTTAGGAAGAATAGTGTTCCTGCAATGCTATTTCTGGTCTGGGCACTGAAAGGTGCTGGTCCATTTCTGATTACAAGCTCTGGGAACCGATACGCTCTAGTTGGAGTGGACCTTTTTAGTAGTCTAGTAGTAATAGAGTTTAAACCCGCTATGATTAAGAAAATACTATAAAATTTCTCTGAGAGAATTTCATTGCTTATTATGGTCTGCCTGTGGCTGTTTTAAGCGATCATGGTTCAAATTTTGACAATATAGAGATAAGGAAGATCTTTTCCGAAATTAATTGTAAGGCAATCCATATTAGCCCCTATAATTCACAGTGCAATGGACCTAGCAAGAATAAAGTTAAAATATTGAAGAAAATCCTGTCATTCTTGTAGTAAATTGGCTCAGATGGATTGGGATGAAAAGGTTCCCCTAATAATGTTAAGTATGAATTCTTCTCTAACTACTGTTCGGAAATTTTCAAACGTCACCATTGTGCATGGATTCAGTGGAAAATCTTTACCTGATTTACAATTCAATAAACCGACAAATGTAAGCTGCTTTGATGGCAATAAATCCTATGTTACATGATTAATACAAAATATCTGTGAAACTCATTAAACTTGCTTAAATGAGAATAAAATTAAAAGATCAGAACAAGCGATTCAGCATTGTGAAGATTCAAAAGAGACAATAACTGTTTTTGGAGATATTGTATATTGCCACAATACAGCTTCGATTGGTAGAAAATCTACAAATTATTCTTCTCTTGGATCACATGTGCTATTATCTGAAGTGAATAAAATGTTTTCTATTTGGTTTCTTTAAATCCAGGTGAACTAAGAAAAAGAAAATCAATTGCTAGGCTCCTTATAAAGGCCAACCACGAAATTTTTTTAAAAACATCCTCAATTTTCCAAAAATTATGAGAAAGAGATGAACCAGTATAAAGAAAAAATGATACCATGAACCCAAATTGCTATGTTTGGTCCCTAGAGGAAACAAAACAATAGACCCTATAACCTTAAGCCTTACAAACTAAGCACGCATGGTATATTAAATGATAACTTATCCCTTGCTAGTTCAGATGCTGCACCCTCCATAAGAATCCTCTTCTCTTATCGAAGAAGACTTGTTTTGTTTATCTTCAAGTATCAATATGAACGATAGAAAGGTAACTGATAGAAAACAAAATAATTAAAGTGGCTCAGAAAATGTTATCAAAACACAAGGCAATAATGTTTTTTCAAGTGCTCCTAGTGCTGAAGTTTCACGAATATCAGATATCTAGAATATCCTATGAAGGTGAATGTTGTAAAACTATTCCTTCAGCTAAAGAAAGTAAAACTATATTGTCATCCCGACTTCAAAGGTTACAATAAAGGGAGATCAAAGTAAAACAAAACGTGAATAAAATCCCTTTGATTCCTTAAGAAAATTAATAAAGTTAAAAACAGAAAGTACTTGATTCCTTCTTGTAGTTGAAAGGGAAAGCATAAATTCAAGTCATGTGTAAAGGTCACAAATTTGAGACCCCTAAAATCATTATTTGTTGAATTTTCTCAATCTACAAATATCAGAATAAGGATCAATGGATTTTATTATATGATGTAGCCAATTCCTGCATTAGTAGAAACCCAATTATTCAGTATTCTTATAAGAGTAAAATACCTAGTTTATTGTATGCATCACGTTATTCAATTAGTGTTACTCTTAATTTTGTGAGCGGAATGTCTTTAGCATTAAATGTAATTATTTCCAAATGAGTTGCTATAAGGTGAAACTTATAATTAGCGTATTCCTTAATTTTGGAAAATTGGCTAAGAAATCGACTTGTTATTAGACGAACAACAATCTTTTATTCAAAGAGGCATAGGCTTCCAATATTTGAGCGAACTTGGAACTGGATCAAGCGGAAACCACAACATCGTTTTCTTCCTTACCGTAGAAAAGCTTAAAAACACGGCTTCGTTGCTTAAAGTTCAGGTGGGAAATATGCTGAATAATCTTAGAGATCAACGATTGGATTTCGGAACCATTATTGAAGATCAAGATGTGGAAACTAAAAGGTATAATAGCATCTAGGACAAATGGTCACCATAATATATTGAATAGTGCAAATTTAATCGTTGATCAGTTCCAGGAACTCTTGGAAATTAAGAAAAAAAATATTGGTTTCTGATCTTGACCTTATTTCTAACATCATAGAAGAATTACAGTTTGATATTGTCAATCCTAGTAAGAAAAGGGTAATTTTACCTATAGTGGGGCAGATCAGTGAAGTTTTATTTGGTTTACGTTCTACCAGCACTGGAAAAATTATCTGACACAATAGAAGAACTAAGTAATGACGAAGAGAAGGTTACTAAACTCATTTCTGTATGAGTGTCGGTAATCCCAGAATTACAAATTTATCTTAATAAACTGCGTAACTAAA
The DNA here is from genome assembly GCF_032884065.1 of Artemia franciscana. Lineage (NCBI taxonomy): Eukaryota > Metazoa > Arthropoda > Branchiopoda > Anostraca > Artemiidae > Artemia > Artemia franciscana. The sequence continues at coordinate 63,548,654 of NC_088869.1, read as the reverse complement.
CTTTAGACCAAATAAGCCAGTCGTTTAAAACCCTCGAATCTGAACCGTCTGATAATGCCTTAATGCCAGAATAACTTCTTTTTTAATTGTAAAATTTACCCAGATACATAATGCAGTGGAAAAACTAACTTTTAATATTTTAAATAAATTACCAACTTTTTGCTTTCATTTGGAATATTTGTCCAAAGGTCTGATTAAAGTGTTAAATGGTAATTTCCTGTTGGCGTTGTATCCACAGTTAAGCTTATATCATACTTAAACTTTGTGCAGCAAAGCCTACCAAAAGGGTTTGAGTTGGCTATAGACGATTTTAGAAATGGCTTGACTATAGGAACCTTAAAGCATGTCGAATGTAGTTTATAATTTGATTTGATTAATGTTTTATTTGTTTGCAACTTACCTCAACAAAATTTTAGACTTCTTTCAACTTTATAAGACTTTTGAGGCCCCTGTTGCTATTAAAATTCCTTTACTGCTAGTGGTAAGCAAATATATTCAGTAATTACCAATGAAGAACCATGAATCAAGCTTGAGATGAATCAAGCCATATAACATTAGACGAAAGCTTCATGTCATCCTGTTCTTACGTTAACTCAAAAATTGTTTGTGACAGACACTTTTTCATTCATAAATTTCCCTCATCTAACTCCTGTGCATTTTCTGTACTTCTTAATAAAACAGACTTGGAAAATTTAGTTTCTAAGCGTAATTTAAAAACTTTACATTGACTTTTTATTCATTCTGTCTGATAATCAATTTTATTTTGCCAGAGGTGAAGCGAATAATCTTATTTCTATTAGATGCTTGAAAGGGAATCAATATAATAAAACATTTTCGTAAAGATTAAAAATAAATAACTCCTTAATAGTAAATACTCCAGATGAGTGTTCAGTTACCTCGGAATACTTTAGAATCAATGAGGAATTCTAATATCTTAAAATTCTTATTTCAGTAGAAGGACTATACAAGATTTTACTTATATTACAAGTAAAAAAACTTTTGATTTTCACGATTTTCTTTTTAAAACGATACTGTTTGATCAAGTGGATAGCATTACTTATGAACGTAGCATTAATAGTAAAAATTGTGGATGCAGTGAAGTTGTGAAAAGTAGAATAGCCTTGGCCAAGGGTATTTTTTACAGGTCAATAAGGATTGGAGTAATAGAAACACAAGTCTACAAACCTAAATTAGAATACTACAGGCCACTGTGACTACTATGGTTCAGAAAAGTGCACTTTCCAAAAGATGGAGGAAGATTTGTTAGATGTTTTCCAACCGAATCGTCGACAAATTCTACATGTCTGACAATCCGTATTCTAACAGTAAAGTCTAAGAAAAATATGTCTCTATCTCGCATTCTAGGGCTATAATGAGAGATGGTTTGAGATGCCTAGGACAAGTTCTGTGGATGAAGGATAACAGATTGCTGAAGATTATACTTTTTGGCCGACCAGCTATGTCCAAATGAAAAACAGGGTGTCCCCAAATGGGGTGGAAGTAGTTAGTAAGGATGAAATTAATGGAAATTGGAGCATCTTGGGGGTGGGGTTTAAAGGAGAAGGCTGAATAGATTGGGACAGAGGAGCGTGTGAAGCTGCGTTGGCCTTTTACTTTACTTTCTTTTGTTTCTGTCTTTCACCAAAGCCTTAATATTTTCTCAAAAAATACTTTGATTCTTTAACATTTCATTGATTGTCAATAGGAAGTGAGTGCACAATTTCAGAAAAGTTGTTACACAGCTTTCGCTTATGATGTTTAGCTTTCTATTATTCCTGATTCAAAGAAAACATTTCTCCTGTCAAGTTAATTGACACTAAGCCTAGTTACATCTTCATTTAACTTTGACTTCTATTCCTATCGCAATTTATACTGTAATAGGATAAAAATCCCTTACTGATCTCTATAATAACCTAATTCCTGTCATATCTATAATAATGAGATTTAATACTCTCTACAATAGCCTGAAGACTTATAAATTACTGTTATTCCTGTTTCAAAGAAAGCATTCCTCCTGTCAAGTTAATCAACACAAAACCTAATTATATCTTCATTTCAACTGTGACTTCCATTATATCGCAATTTATATAACAATAAGATAAAAATCTCTTACTAATCTCTATAATGACTTAACTCCACTTATCTCTATAATAATATTTAGCCCTCTATAATAGCCTGGAGGCTTAAAAGTTGCTTTGTTGTTGCTTCTCCCGATTCTATTAGTTACACTCGATTCAGTCTTGATTCAGAGTTCAAAGTGAACGCGCCTGAACGCACCAAAAGGTACACAAAAAATCGAGTTTGAGTACGAGGAATCAAATGGTGAAATCGGAATATGTATCCAAGGCTTAGTTTCATAGATATCACCTAGCATCTACAAAAGGTCTCAGCTTTATTTTCGGGCTTTACCTAGTATGTATATACTATAAATTTGTTTTTTCTCCAAAACCTAGTATCTGATACACTGCGATCCACCTGCAACAACATCATCAGCATCATCAATTTTATTGTTTAAAAAACTACAATACCTGAGTTATCCGGTTATTCCAGTTAACTGACTTATTTGCACTAGATCTGAATGGAGAGAGGAAAATTATTGGTAGCTCTTGCTAATTTACTCAGTATATCAACATTGGTCAACGGTATTATGTGATTTTTAATTTGTGATTTATAATTTAAGGTAACTTTTTTTTAAGGTCATGACTACTATCATATGAGTCAGTAGGTACAGCTTTAGCGCTGGCTGGGTATACTGGGTTGATTTTGTGAACAATAGACACACAAATAGAAATAAACTAGTAGGCTGAAGATTGGTTGCCAAATCGGTCTTTAATTGTGTTGTTTCCAAAAAAAGAAACAAAAACTATGACAGTAGGAGTTTCAGTAACTTCTGGAATATTACCACCTTCCATATATTTTTTTATTTCTTTGTTTGTACTAACTGTTTTCAGCAGGATTCGTGCTTGAATCATTTCTAAACTTACTTTATAGGAACTGCGATCTTCAAGATACTGTTTTCTTGCGTTCTGTTCTACGTGTACGATGACTGATGTAAATCCAATAAATACCAAGGAAGCAAAGTTCAAAGAGGATTTAAAAAAGTAGAGTTAGATAATGTTTCATGTATTAAAATTTATTTTAATATTATAGAAAGAAAAAAAGGACCGAGAGCTTCAAGCTGAGTGTACAGCCTCATCACATGCGATGGAAGAAGTGGAAGATGCACTGGAAGTTCACGAAAAGGAATTCTCTCAAGTACAGCTAGAAACTTGTGTTAGCGATAGGACAGAAAACTTCCATTTGCTGCAGCCCCTTGTTCTGGACGAGATAGATGTGGAGATACTTAACGAGATAACTGCAGCTATGGTAATAGCAAACCAAGATACAGAACAAGCTGACTTACCAACCGTAGCCGCTGAAATGCCTGTAACTGCAGCTACAGAACACGACAGGCTAGGAAGTCTTCCTAGTGTTAGTGACAACAGTGATGAGCAGCTGTCACATCAATGGTCCCTAGCCTTGCGTCCAATCCTGGACGAAAAAGAGCCAAAAGTGGAGAAGAAAAGGTGACACGAGACAAGCAGAAAACCCTTTTATTGATTCAGCCCCCTGTGAACAGTTTTGTAGAAAGCACTACAGAGCTTACCAGAGAAAATCATTTTACCATGTGGAATAGCTTTTGGGAAGAGCAGTATGAGTCAAAGCTTAAGTGGCTTTCAAGTTGTGTAAGGTTGACCCCCATCAACCACCGAACAGTTGAATTCAACCGACAGAAATTCAAGAAAAATGAATCGAGGCTGTATTTTCTTCCAAAAGTTGTGGAACATCTCACAAAAAAAATGCCAGTGTGCCAAAAAACATTTAAGAACACTCTTGGATTGAAAACTGATGGGATTATCACTAAATTGTGCAAAAAGATAAACAGTGGCATTGTTGGTCAGAATGTTTGTGAAAACTGTAGAAAGAGCATCTCAGCACAAGATCTCGGTGGAGATCAGAGAAAAAGTAACTTCATATATTAACAATTTTAAGCCCTGTACCCCCCACTAACGGAGAAAAAATGCTTCGAATGTGAAGCACTTGCTATCTTCGCTGACAATCCAGTTTATGTTTGATAATTTCGTAAGAAAGAATCCAGACGTTACTATCTCAGTCGAATCATACAGACGAATTTGGAAACCATGGACATATCCTTGAGAATGCCGGTGTCTGATGCCTGCTCCACATGTAAGAGATTTTCTGAGAGAAATAATGATGATGACGTAAATGATGAAGAGCCTTGTCAGGAACTAGACAGCTCATGGAGAGACGAATGGTTGCAGCACATAGACATGGCTAGGAAAGCTACTAACATGTATCAGGAAGATGCAAGTGAAACGGCAGTCCTGATAAAAGAGTGTATGCAGTTGACCTTCAAAAGGTGACCTTGTTTCCCGAGTTGCCCGAGAATAAAGACTCGATTTTCTTGAGTTGTTTGATGGTCTTTAACGAGGCATTTGCAAAGGTACACCCGCAAAATCCAGGATCTGTTGGGTTAGCAAACTCATTCTGTGTTCTATGGCATGAAGCATTGCGAGGCAGAGGAGCGGAGAACATTGTAGACTCTCTCTTCTCAGTGATCACTGTAACAAGTGAAAGAGACGTCAAGTCATTCATATTCTGGATGGACAATTGTTCGGGCCAGAACAACAACTGGGTTTTATACACAGCCCTTGTACAATAATGAACAAAGTTTTTGGGCCGGAGCGTATTAACCTAAGATACCTCGCAAAGAGACATACCCATATCGCAGCAGACGGAATTCACGGGAACATCGAGGCGAAAATGAAAAAAGGCAAGATACATGACTTTGGTGATTTTTTAACTTGTGTTAACGGATCCAGGAAAGGAGTTAATACCATCACTATGGACAATTCTTTCAGGAATTGGACTTCAAAGAAGAGAGTCTGCACAAAAAAGGTGAAGTTGCCTCACGTGAATGCTATTGTTGAAGCTGCCCGGAAAGGATCAAGAAATATATTTTACCGCACCAGCTTTAATAGTGATGAAGGGCTGCCTTCAGACCTTCTGCAAAAGTTAGTCAATTATTTTAAAATTCTAGACCCTGACCCGACACAAAAAAACAGAAGCCATTGTCAAAAAGCTATGCCCCCTGATGCCATGTAACACACGTCAATTTTGGCTAAACCTTCCGGTCCAAACCGGCAGTGCTGATCTCCGTTTCATGGCCCTTCAGCCAGAAAGTGCAATGGAGAGCTGGGGGCCAACCATCCTGTGCTTTCACACACCCTTCCTGCTGTTCTTGACTTGACCATCGATGAAGATGACCCATGCGAAGAAGGATAGATTTTAATATTTATGGCTGTTCAATTGTTCTCGAGTTCAAAGTGATTTGATAATGTTACTTAAGGCTAGAACTTTAAATACCGATTTTTTTAAAACTCCAAATAGTGTAAATACTAGGTTTTTTCGGTGGTAATTCAAGTTGATCTCACAGGAAAATAGCGACAAAACCTAGTATTTACCTTCTCGCTTGTTTTAAAAACACTACGGCCTTGTAATTATTATAGTTAAAATCAGTGAATTATTTGCTAATTTTCTGTAACTATAAAAGTTCTAAAAATCGTACGAATAAAGAAGCAGCTTTAAAAAACAATGTTTTTGCGTTTTTCTCGAAATTGACTCACATGTAGATACTAGGTTTTGTCGGAAGACAGCCGAAAAAATGTCGGCAGTTAACTCCGTGACGGAACCCGGGAAGGTATTGCTACATAAGTGGTTTTTAAAGGATGATCAATCAACTGATAGCAATTACCATGGTGAAGTTAGAGCAGAACTTATAAATGTTTTAATTAATATCACATCAGGTTTTACTTAAGTCTCCTCCACTGAAATAAAAGAAATAATTAAAGGTTCAAAGCCATCAAGGGCCCCATGCCAAGATGGAATTTTAAATTTAGCACTAATTAAAAACATCGATGGCCTTGGTCCTAGTTTGGTAAATTAGTGAATAGTTGCTTAAAAATTTCATATTTCTCGGAAAGTTGGACAAATACAAAAATAATGATTTTGAAAAAAAATAATAAAAAAAATGACGGCAATCCAGCTTCATATAGTCCGATTAGCCTACTCTCAAATTTTGCAAAATATACGAGCGTGCCATTACGAATAGAATGATTGCGACTAGCACTGAAAACAGTTGGCTTTCCCCTTGCAGTTTGGCTTCCGTAGTGGGAAAAGTACTATTGATGCAATTGATAGTATTGTTACCACGGCGGAGGAAAATATACAAAAAATCTTCTCAACCTTTTCATACAGAACTTAAGTCTTTAAGAGAGTTTTTGAATACAAAATGGTTTGAAAAGTTTAAAAATTCTGTTAACACATGACCAGCAAACGTTTTTGAAATAAAGATAACCTTATCTCTGCATCGAAAATCCCCTCAAATAGCCGATTAACACAGCTTATCACAGGGCATAGTAGATCGCTTAATTTTTTAAATAGGATTGGGAAAGCTGACTCTCCATTGTGTTTGAGTGGTCTAATGGAAACATGTAGTCATCTTCTATCTGATTGCCCTGTTTATTGTAGAGCACGTATAGTAATGGAGTTCGAATTAAGTGAATATGAAATAAGTTTGCCGTTTCCTTTATCACTGATAATTAGAAGTAACAGATTTCGGACTATTGTAAACTGATTTTTATCCAGCACAAAGAGAATTGATTTTTGTTAGTGTTTATGTTTTGTTTTAGATAGCGTGTATTCTTTTTTCTCTCTTTTTTTGTAATGTGTACGTGTTTTTTTTTGTCTTTTTTGTCTTTGAAATACCTGTTTTTGGTTTAATCACGAAATAAAGTATTTATGTGATTCACGAAATCAAGTATTCGCTTGAATGCATGGCCAGGCCCCACCGATAAAGCCTCCTGGAATAAGGTTATTAATAGTGAGAAATGTTCCCCATCTACCCTATCTTGTCTTCAGCTAGTTAATTTTGTTGATCATTATAAGCGTGTGTTCAGTGTATTTAACAGTTTTCTTCAGTCTTTTTATTATAAGTTGCTTAAACCGCTTTTACCATACCGTCTCCTGCAGGCCAATGTCCAGCCTGTAGCAATACCTGAAATTCGCCGGGCTTTAAGAAAAATTAAGCGTTCAAATAGCCTTGATAGTGACGGCCTTTCTTACCGATTTTTTGCTTATGATTGTCCTGCTCTACTTAACCATCTACAAATATTTTTCCAGTCTTGCTTAGCATAGTCGCTTGTTCCTGATAGTTTCCTTTGTGGCCGTGTAACGTCTATTCAAAAGCGAGGCAAGGACTCCACGTCATGTGTGAATTATCGTCCCATTACAGTATCGTGTTTCTTAAGTAAGTTGCTTGAACATTTGTTACTACCAGACATTGAGTCGAATTGTGATTTTACGCCTTTTCAATTTGGTTTTCGGAAAAGTTTCGGTTGCTCCCATGCACATCATGTTTTAAGCCAACTCATGAAAGATGCCGTAAAAGCTAAAATGTCTTTATACTGTCTTAATGTTAATATTTCTGGAGCTTTCGACAATATTGTGCACTCTCAGCCTCTATTTTCCCTTGCGTCTTCAGGTGTTAATCCTTCCGTACTAAGTTTATTGTCTTCTTGGTATTCAAAGTCTAAAATTCAAGTTACCTGGAATGGCCAAATATCTGACCCGGTAAAAATTAATAAGGGAGTTCGGCAAGGTGCCGTATTGTCTCCTAGTATATTTAAATGCGTGCTTGCATCGTGCCTGCGTCTCCTTAGAAGTTCTGTTTTTTACGGTAATACTGGTTTGTCTTCTATTGCATATGCAGATGACGTTCTTCTTGTTGCTGGACTCGTCGTGGATTGCTTTCTAATTTTACCATATTAACCAATGAACTATCTAAGATTGGACTGTCAGTTAATGCGTCTAAATGCGAGTTTATTTGTTTTAACAGCCCTTATGCGGTCACTCCATTTGTTACTGGGACTGCAGTTCTACCATGTTCTTCTTTAGTTAGTTGGCTTGGTCTGTGTTTCGGCCCAACACTTTCCACTACCTGTTCATCCCTAGTGGATCAAGCCGTGAAAAACCTAGGCGTCACTTACGGAAAAATATCCCCAAATAAAAGCCGTTACAACCGCAACGGTTTGTGCATGATTTATAACGCTTATTGCGCCCCTGTGCTTTTGTTTTTATCAGGCATGGCTCATCTGTTTCGTAAGAAAGATCGACATACTCTAAGTACAGCTTATTTTAGATATTGCAAATTCCTCCTCCGGCTTTCTAGATGGCACCGAAACAAAAAAATAATTGCTCGATTTGGTTTAGTAGATGTGCCTTCTCGGATTCGGTCTTCCAGTGATGATTTATGTAAAAAGTCTGTCAACTTTATTCACGTTTATGACCCTCTGCAGCCTTTTTTCCATATAGATACTGGTTGATTAGTCCATATTGTCTTTTGTTAGTTTGAATTTTATTTTTCTTCGCTGTTTATCGTATTTGTTTTTGTTTATTTATTTATATTTATTTATAATACTCCGTACTTTGTGTTTTTTATACTTTACGGGTAATAAAGTTCATTCATTCATTCTGTCTATCCATCTAGGTTCCCTGATTGTTGAAAATTAGGTTTTATTACTCCCATAATAAAGAAGCGTAGCAAACAAGATTTTCCTGGTGTCTGGCCCATTACTCTTACTCCGGTATTTCCCAAGTTATATGAACGCTTTTTAGCTGATTGGTTGAAAGTAAAAATAATCCCTAATGTTGACCTAAGGTAATTCGGGAATTTGCGCTCTACCACACACTATCTAGTTCACCTTTTGGACACTATATGTAATAAACTTGAAAAACCTATTACCTGGCTAAATTATATCGTAGTTGATTTACAAAAAGCTCTTAATTTAATTAATCACGATACATTAGTAAGCAACTAACCATTGACTTCCTAGTTGAACCCTATTTAATAAGAATAATTTCGTCCTTCCTTTCTAATAGAACGCAAGTCGTCAAATACCTGAATGTTTACTTTGATCCCCTCCAATTTATAATGGTATACCCAAGAAAAACATCTTAGGCCCAATTTTATTCCTTACCAAGATAAACAGTCTTGGTGTCGACTTTCCGGATGGACGGAAATTCGTTGACGATTTAACAGTCTTAGAAACATGTTTCAAAAATCTAAAAAGTAACCCAATGGACATCTTGGAGTCAATATTAGATGAAGCTGCTGCTAGTGATATGAGAATCAACCCTTTAAAGTCAACAGTTTTAACAACTGGTTTCATAAAAACTCCCCCTTCTTTCTCCTGTCCTATCCCCCCTGAAATGTCTTAATACCATAAAAAATGGGTGTTACCATCTCAAACGACTTAACATGTTATTGCCACATTAATTATTTATTAAACCGTACAAATACTGCATTTTATCTCCTCAAACTCCTTAATAGACTTAAATACCCTTAATCGCATCGTTTGAGGATTTTTCTCTCTTTTGTACGTCCTATCCTCGAATACACTTGTCCTGTTTGGCATCCTGGCATCTCCAATGAATTGTCGGACAGAATAGAGGCAGTTAAAAAAAGGTGCCTAAAAATTATCTTCAATGGGAGTTAAAGTGCTCCCTTCTTCGGAGAGCAAATCTACTTACCCTTGAGACAACAACTTAAGGACAACAAAAATTTCCTTACGTTTTGCCCACAATGCCATGCATAGCCCTCATACTACTTCTCTTTTCCCTAGTGATCGCTCCCTAGTTTCGTCCCCACGTTTTGCTTCAAGAAAAATCCCCTTTCTTGCCCCAATAAGAGTTTCCACTGAAAGATATAGGAGAACGTTTATCCCCCACATAGTTGAAATCATAAATAACTCCCCCTTCTCACTCCACTTTTATCTTAGGGTTTTAGTGTTTATTTTTCAATTTCGTACTTTGAATGCTTGCTAGATAGACTTTTGTTTAATTTTGTTTTTCCTTGTTTTGACTTTACGAGTTTTTATCGATTGACTTTTTATTAATTACAATTCTATAATTTTTCACCGGCACTAAAGTGCGAATTCGGCCCTTTTGGGCTTGTGATAGACCGTTTTTTGAAATAAAATATTATCTTAAAACCCTATATGATCATTCAACTAAACTCCAGTAATGGTGGACGATATGGAAGTAATTTTCAATATGTTCCAGCCCCTATGTCATACAACCAGTATCATGCAAGTCATTTTTCTCAACACGGGAAGTGGCAGCCCTAGCATCTAGTTGTGTATGTCCCAGTATATAGCTCTAATGAACAACATAGTGCAGTCAGCATCAGTGGTTACAATCTACCTGTCAATAACAGGTACCAGGTTCTTGACAATAATAATGAATTCCGATCATTATCAGCAAACTCTGATGAAGATATGCTAAGTGTTTATCCTATGTTGGAAGAAGAAATAATTGACAGTGGTGAGAATGAAAAAACTAGATTCCCAAGTGTAGGTTTGAACCCCTGCTTGGGAAGAAAACGAGTATGATCCCAAGGTATGAGTACACGAGCAAAAACAAAACTAAAAACTGAGTCAGCAGTTACAAGCCATTGTGATATTCCTGTAAAAGAATCGTTTCTGACAAGGGTAGACTTTGAAGTGATAGATAAAAATCAAAATTAGCAGATGAATTTTTCATTATTAAATCACTAAAGGAGTGCGTTTCCCCCATCAGGTTTGAATATGAATCAAACAGAGAAAGAAATATGCTGTCAGTTTATGTCAATACCATTGAAGAAGCTGAAGAAGTTCAAAAAATCAATCAATAGGTGTAAAAGTGAAAGCTCGAAAGAATGAATGTATTAGAAAAGGGATTGTCAAGGGAGTGCCCTTGTATAAGAGTGATGAACAATTAATAGAGTGCATAGATTCATCTTTTTTGATCACTTAGGTTATACGGCAGAAAAGGTACAACAGGGAATGAAAGAAATTTGAAGATAGCTAAGCTGTTATGGTGGTGTTTTCTAGAAATTCTTTGCCACCTATTGTGTGGTGTTGTGGAAGGAAAAAAGGAGTTTTTGCATACAATTGTAGAATTCTTCAGTGTTTCAAATTCCAACGTTATGGTAATTTACAGAAAAATTGCAAAGTAAATGACCCAGTTTGCTTACGATATTCTGGAAAGCATCAGTCTGTGAATTGCCCTCCGAAAAACAGAGATTTTACAGAAAAAGTACAAACTTATATATGTGCTAATTGCAAAGGTTGTCATTCCTCAACGTCTAAGGAGTGCCCTATCAGGAAATAAATAGAAAATAGGTAGAAAAATAAAACACGGGATAAAAGACAGCCCAGGTTGTTTACAGAACATATGTACAAGCAGCATGCAAATAATAATGGAACCACAGTTCATTGAGCCAGAAAAGTAACTATAATGGAGTAGCAGCTGATATTCTTCTACAAATTGTCTCAGCCTTGGCTATAACATATGAAATTTTTCAAATACAGGACAGTAGTATAAACAGCAGAATAGAACATTTATACACAGTTATCCAAACTTTGACCAGTGTAAAATAAAACAGTCTCAAAATTAAAGGTGCTATTTTAAATACTAACTAGACTGGCCAGAAAAACTAATAATATGACGATAATAACATGGAACTTACGATCATTTCTTGGAAATAAAAAAAGAATCTTCCTAAATTGTATGAGTGATGAAAATGTTGGCATCTTCTGTATACAAGAAACTTGACTTCAGAATAAAATAGTTCAAAAACTATATCCCTATAAAATCATAAGGAAGGACAGAAGTAGTGGTAATGGTGGTGGTGTAATGATAGCAATACATAAAAATATACATTTTGTTCCACTTAGAAAGCATTCTATGGACTCTATGAATGAGGTAATTGGCTGCAATATATCCATAAAAGGTAAAAAAAAAACTCTATATGTAATTAATATTTATAGTTCATCAGGGAAGAATGACATTTGTACCGAGTTACTTGCTTTAGTCATTGAAATTCCAAGCAATTGTGACTTGTGACTATAACATCGTGGGGGAAATTAATGCCAATAGTAGTGTATGGTGTTACTGCCCAATAATAAACGAAGCTGGAAACAGTGTAGAATATCTACTTCTAAATATTATATGTTGTTTATTGACTCCCGAAGGGTTAAGGACAAGGCATAATTCTCAGAGAATAACATATACCACAATTAATCTTCAGTTTTGTAACCCGAACATTGCAAGTAAAGCAAATATATCAGTTTTAGAGGTGACATCTTTTTTAAGTGACCAAAATTGTATCTTAATTGAAGTAGCTCAACAACTATCACCATAATTTCACCACCAAAATATAACTTGAATAAAACAAGATAGAATAAATATACTATGAAGTGCAGACAAGCTGACATAAAGAAAATTGTAGGCCATGGTATAAGTAGTTGTGACCGTAAAAGCATTTTCCAAAGTGAAATTTTTTAAATTGCAGACAGTACAGTGCCAAAAAGTGTTTGCACCAACAAACATAAATGGTCTAAATCTTTGGAATATAAGTTGTGAACAAGCAAAAGAAAAATTTACTAATCTTAAGAAGTATAATCGTGTAATGTGTATTGAAAATCTCATAGAACTTAAAAAGACAAAAGCCAATTTTAGACGAGTTGTAATTAAAGCAAAAGAAGAGTCATGGAGGAAGTTTTATGACAGCCTTGACTTTCGAAAACCATCATCCAATGTTTTATATTTCTAAAATCAATGATGAGCACTCCACCAACTTGCTCCATCCCTCCTCTATATTCGAATGGTTATGTACTAGTTAAAGACGATGAAAAGGCTAATACAGGATTGGAATGCTGTTGGTCATCATGAATCAGACTCTGAGGGAGATGTCCGTGCTATTTGGACAATTAACCCCATCAACAACTAGAGTAATGAAGAGTATTATAATATTCCATTCACAATAGTTGAGCTGAATAGCGTGAATAGCTTGCCAACTACCACACCAGGGAATGATGGAATTTACCCCCATTTCATTAAAAATCTATCTGAAAATTGAGTAGCAACTCTTTCAGACATCATAAATCTTCTATGGTTCCTTAGTGATTTTCCTGAGATATGGAAAGAAGGTGTTATGGTTATGCTACCGAAGTATTGCAAGGACCTAACAAGTTTAAAAGGCTACATATCTATTATTCTGTTGCCAGTTCTTGGTGAAGCTTATGAAAGACCCGTAAAAAATAAAATAAACTACATCAAAACAGGGGAAAAATTTGGATGAATTTTCAATGTGGATTTGTCAAAGATCGTAGCACAACTGAAAACTTACTATATTATCTCCAGAATAAATTGATTACGGTAGCCCTATTCTTAGATTTGAAGGGTGCCTTTGATAGTTTAGTCCACAGAAATTTTTTTAATAACCTTATAGAAGCCAAATTTATGGGAAGGCTACTTACAGTAATTTATGGTTTCTTAACCAATCGTAATGTCAAAGTCAAAGTGGGAAAGCACATCACAGTTGACCAAATATCACCTATGAGATCAGTTCCCCAAGGCTCTACATTGGGTCCGGATTTATTTTATTATAGTGTTACTAACATCCCAGTAGATAATGGATATGCTCAACCATCTGTCTTTGCTGATGAAATAGCTTTTATGGGCAATAGGAAAAACAGTTGAAGAAGTAAAAGACGATTTACAAAAAAAAACTTCGAGCTCTGGAAACCTGGGCCTTCGATGCTGACATTGAATTGGCCTTGGAAAAAACAGTAGCCATGTTAATCACAAACAAAAAACTTACGACAAAACCAAAACTACTCCTTTGTTGGGATAAAATTGAATATGTAGAAGAGACTAAATTTCTGGGCTATAAAATTGATTCTAAGCTATCTTGGATGAATCTTGTTAGTGATGTTAGCGGGTCATGCCAAAAAAGACTGAACGTGATGGAAATATTTACTCTGGTTAATAAACTCGAGCTTAATAACTTACTCGAGCTTAATAAAAGCTCGTTTCCTTGAGGAATTTTACTGCAAATATATTTGTCCAAGAATTGAAGACGGCTTACAGATATATGGTTTGTCAGGGCGCATTTCTCTGAAAAAACTTGACACAATTCAAAATTCAGCCCTTCGGATTGCCTTTGGAGCAAGGAAAACAACGCCAACACAATTTCTGTACAGTGAAGCCAGATACTGTCAATTTCGACTCGTATGAAAGTTCAAGCGCTAAGCTATCTTCAAAAAGTCTGGATCGGTGATAATAGTCCTATTGAAGCCAGAATCATCAAGACCGGTAGAATTATTACCAATAATCCAGTTAGAAAAAGGAATAAGCATTATTGCATTGAATTTGCTCTATCATTGTTACAAGAAGAAGATGTTAGACTGAACCTAACAAGGGCATTGACGTTTCTTAAGGCGATACAAAGTCCCCCTTGGACACTGAAATCAGTATCAGGAATCACTGAGTTCCCTGCATTCATAATAACCCATGCATCGCCTATTTATCCAGATATTCACATTTTGCCGTCAATGTCATCAGAGGTTACGTCCAAAATCATGAGCCATATGTAATATTTTGAGGCTCTTAAATGTGTTTTAACAGCACTTCTAAATTTTCATTTAAAAAAGAATAACAGTTTTGAAATTCATAAATGTTATTCTATGTTGCTCGATTCATTAAATAGTGACTGGTCTATATTGTTTGGACCCGTTGGAGCACACAACTTAGTTATACAATACAGAATCACAGTATGGTTCACCAATGTCAAAAGATACCAGTAGCAGTAAATCCCCTATGAGTATTAAAGAATGTCCATTGTCTGGAAATGAAGTATACTTTTTGGAGGAAAAGGATAATTCAAGAAGTAAGATAGAAACCAGCCCTAAGACTCAAGAGGTGAGTTCTCCACCAGCAGTCCTCAATTTTTCTGCAAATAATGATGTATTTTATGTTGAGGCTGTACAAGCTGATGATGCTCATGGCCAGTTCAAATACCAACCAAGGACAAATCTTGGTCCGTCTTTTCAAGTATTACTAGATGAGCCCTGTGATGCTATGTCTGGAATGAATCTTGACGAAGAAGTTGACCTAATGACAAATCCTGTAACGTCTTATCAAGAATCAGTAGATAATATCAATGATGTTACGTCTGCACAGATTCTTGACGAAGACGGAATTGACCTAATGACAAATCCTGTACCATCTTGAGTCTTGATTCAAGCTTTAACCTATATAGATCAAAACTTGTTTATATTGTTTGTCCAGTTTTCAAAGAGGATTATCTTTCGAATATTTATTTATAAGCTTTGTGCAGATTTTTACTCGGTGGAGGAAATCAACAGACCAAAAGAAAACCTAGTTGCTTACGTTCCCAGTGAAGTGATCGCGTCTCTGACGAAAGAATTTCCACACTTTGTAAAAACCCGATCGGGCCAATCTACAAAAAGCCCTGTACTTTGTGAAATTTGTTCTATCCTCTTACAAGTTGAGAGAAAATTACTTCCGACTGTTGTGGCACGTAATTTGCTGCGACTCCCCTCTTTGTCACTCTCGCACTTTGATCTTGCGTGTATATGAGCTCATATAGTTCTTTGAAATCCGATTTAGAGCAGCTTAAATTTTTTTTCAGAATATTGCGTCATTGGAAGTGTCAACCTTATAACCTTAACTTGATGATGTCAAATCTACACTTCATGCAATTGTTGCTAAGCAACAGATAACGCCCACAACGAAGCTATCGCAGTCATCTGAGTTTCCCAGCCTGGTGCAGCCCAAAGAGGCTGTTTTGACGGATAGTGCAAATGAGTAGACGCCTGTTCCTATTAATAGAGCGAGTAGTGGCTCTGTAACTCTTTTTTCTAGGCCAGCGACTGGTACCAAGAGCCGAATTGAAGCTTGAACCTATGCCAGTGCTACAGCGAAACCTGCTAACACATGTAAGGCTAAAACAGCTCAAGGAGCAGGAGATCGTGGTTCTCTTTCACTTGGTCCTCAAGGTCCCAAATACGCTGTGTGAGCTAATATCAGGTCTGTGATTTTCAGTGCATAATTATTTTCTGATTTCTTAAGTGACGAGCAATCACAACGATCAAATTTAAAATAATACTATAAGTAAACTAGCAAAACAATGGATACGCTAGAGAAAGTAAAAATATATCTGATTGTCATCCAACGGAGCTAATATCAGGTCTGTAATTCCTAATATGAACTCAGTCTTGCAAACTCAGATATCAAAGCTTTCTGTTAGTGGATTTGTTCCCAAAACTACGGAGGACGCAACCGCTAATTTTGTTTCAATGAAGCTGAAGTGTCTAGTATCTTGCTCAAAAATTGTTACGACCAGTCCCAACAGTGCTTCGTTCAAACTCATTGTGTCAGCTAGGCTAATTGCGAAAGTGGTTTCACCTGAGTTCTGGCCTACCGGTATCCTTGTTAGGACCTATTATGAGTCTAATTCTAAAGTGCGCACTAGTGAGCCCACGCCTTCCAAAGGTCAAAGCAAAATAAGCAGTGACAGCGTGACTTCAATCAAATCAAATCTTGAAATATACAATTATCTTAACCAACAAAGAGGAAGAGGTGCTTTTCGTATAAGATCTGGACATTGTGGTACGGGGAGTTGCAGGGACGTCTTTACGGTGAAAATCCAATTGTGAAAATTTTGAATAAATGAAACATCGGAACATAGTTTGCTTGAATATCATATATAACTTATAGAAAAAATGCTCAGGATTTTTTTTGCATTGAATGGTTTACCAAAGCAAATAAATCATGCTACGTGGAAGAGTGAACATTCATTAACAATAACTGATCTCATATTGGAATTTTCGTCCAAGACTGATAAACTTGAAAATGTGTAGTGCCTTATCTATAAAAGTGTATATAGTATCAATAGTATAAAAGTGTACATAGTTTAATTTCGAGAAGTCGGAAGTTTACTACCCATTGAAGAATGAGAAACAACCTGAAATCTAGTCACAAGGTCCTTGAGGACATGAGATGACCTCAAATCAACTCAACTATCCTACATAATAATAAAGTTAAAGCTGGAATTCAAATTATATTGCAATTTTTTAGATTACCTTTGATTTAATATTCTTTCTAAGCTCATTATTATCGAATAAAAATAATTGAACATGAATATTACCGAATAAAAATAATTGAATATTTCAAGTATAATATTGAGTAACATAGACAATCATGTCCAACTTAGAACGATGTGAACCTACTCAATCACCTACGAGGGATTAGCATCCCTTCAAAATCTTTTTGAACTACGGTCCTGCTCGTTCTTCAATAATAACTAGGCAGATTTGTGCCTAGAGTTCACCAAAACCAAACAGCTTTTTGTAGCTTCAATCCGTTTTGACAGAGGCTTTAGCATTAATTTTAAGTCAATATCTGGTCCAAGTGGTTCAGTTACCATTCAGAAATTTGACATTCCAATTTCAATTTGGTTCAAACAAATTTGATGACTTAAATTTTACTACGTGGGATGGTAGGGCACACCAAACTTCCAGTGATTTTTAGGATACGAGGATTATCAGAGGCAACGCTATAGTTTTGACTTTGGTAAAGACTTTAAGGCTTCAATGTTTTTGTTTTTTTAGAGGCAGAATATGGAAGAAATGGTCGCAGAGCTTCGGAGGAGGCCCACTCGATTGAAAATAGAAAATATTAGAAACCTTTTTAAGAGCTAAATTGCAAAAAGACGCCAGCCCCCATTGCCTGATTTTCGCAATACTTGCGATCAAAATTTTGAGATAACAATTTTGCTCAAAATAGTCCAAACATCAAATGACAAAATATCCCACCTTTCCGAGGCCGAGTGCTGAAGGTTACACCCCGGGGGCATATATGGTTCATATGGAAGGACTCTAATGTAAACTTTGTAGGAGGCTAATTGATTTAAAGTTGAAAGTTCAGTTCTATTTAAAAGTCAAAAGTGATCGAAGGCATCTAGCCCCCCTCTCCCATATATACACACCCTCTTTACCCAAAATGTAAAAAAAAAACTTTGAGATACACGTGTTGTCAAAATAATCCAGAGATCGTATAACAAAGCATCTAGGGATGACCACGAGGTGAACGGTTATGTTATTGCCCGAGAACATACAAGGTTTTTATGGAAAGGGAGCTCGTCAAAACTTCGGAGCAGGCTCATTTGACTGAAAATTGAGATTTTAAGCTTCTTTTGTAAGTCAAACGATCAGAGAGCCCCCCCCCCAAGAAAAAACTTCCCCAAAACGATCCGATCGGAATTTAGTCATTTTGCTCAAAACCATCCAAGGCCATATAACAACGTCTCTGGAGTTAACTAGCCCAAAAACCTCTAAGCAAGGATTGTAAGTTATGCCCCGGTGTTGTATAGTTTTTTTTTGCACGAGTGGTCATATAAACTTTGGAAGAGCCTTATTTGATTGAAAAAAATAAATTTTTAATTCTTTTTTTGACAATCAAAATTGATAAGAGGGTATAGAACTCCCAACACACCAATTTTTCAAAAGTATGTTATCCGAATTTTGGGATAAGGATTTTGGTTAAGATTGTTAGAAGATCATGTAACCTTAATCTCAGGATTGACTAAATCACTCAAAGGTATCAATCACCCGGTAGCAAGAGTTTTAAGTTATAATACGGATGTAAAAAAGATTTTATGGAAGGATGGTGATATTAACTTAGAGACAGTTAATTTGGATGGAAATTGAAATTTTTGGTTCACTTTTTAAGAGTCAAAAGCGACCGGTTGGCATCTAGAACACAACCCACCCATCCCCTACCACAAATCATATTTTTTTCTGACAAGTTGTTCAAAATAGTCCACTCTACCTACATCCTGGCGTCTTTTTTCCCACAATGTAACCTATCAAAATTTTTAGATAGCCATTTCGTTCAAAATGGTAAAAAAGGTCAAACAACCATCGGGATAGACAAAACCTCAAACAGCCTCTAGAGCAAGAGTTATAAGCTATGCTACTTTCCTATTATTAACATATAAGATTAGTATCGGAAGAATGGTCAAATTAACTTTGAGTGGGGCTAATTAGGTTGGCCCCAAGATCCGAAGAACTAGAAACCTACAATAACTCAAACTCAAAACAGCCAGAAATTACTATTAAAGAATGGATGAAACCCAAAACGAACAGAAATTAAATAAACAATCATAGTAAAAAAAAAAAACATATACAAGGTCCTAATGTAAATGAATAAACAAATCTCAAAACGAGAGAAGCTTAAGTTGAACATGCAAATGAAACTTAAAACGAACAAAAATATTTTGCTTTTGAGGCATAACTAAAACCCAAAACAAACAAAAATTAAATAAACAACTACAGCAAACAAACAAACAATAGTTGCTAATATAAATGAGTAGATAGATCTTAAAACAAGTGAAACTTAAATTGAATATGCAAATCCAACTTGAAACGAAAAAATCGCTAAAAAGTAGAGCTTGGATTTTGCCTCCGTCTTTCACTGTAAAAGTTTAAAACCTACTGTGTCATTGGCACTTTACTGAGATCTATATGCGTCTTGAACAGTCTTGAAAATTACAAATAAAATCAGATGATATATAATGCTATTAATTACTGATAAATCATCAGTTCAAGATTTTATTTCAATATAATTTTATTTTCATTTTCAATGCTGCAATAACTGAAAAAGAAAATATTTTTAGTATATCTCGTTTTCAGTAAAGGACCAATGACGTAGTAGGCTTTAGACTTTTAGTCAGGCAAGGGGGCAGTATCAAAACTGTTGTTTGTAATGAAACTATATTTGTCTTGAACAGTCTTGGAACTAAATATTTGATAAATAATGATATTAATTAGTTAAAGCTCATTAGTTCAAAATTTAATTTTACTTAATTTCTATGCTTATTTTCAGTGTTATAATAAGTAAAAAAAAAATATTTGTAATATAATTCGTTTCCAGTAAAGCGCCAAGATGCCATAGGCTTTAGTGAAAAAAGGAGGCATAACACAAACTTCTTTGTAAAAATTTTGTTCAATTCAAACTTGATTTGCATATTCAATTTAAGTTTTACTAGTTTTTAAGATTTATTTACTCATTTATATTTGAAATTATTATTTTATTTCTACGATTGTTTATTTAATTTCTGCTCGTTTGTGGATTTCAGTTATACCTCAATGGGAAAATATTTTTGTTCATTTTAAGCTTAATTTGCATATTTAAACTTAAGCTTTACTAGTTTTTGAGATTTATTTATTCATTTATATTAGTATTTGTTGTATATTTTTTTGCTATGAGTGTTTGTTTAATTTCTGTTCGTTTTGGATTTCATTTATTCTTTAATAGTAATTTTTGGTTGTTAGGATGTAGCTCTGGATGTAGACAACGAATTTTTATTATCTTATCGTTGGACTTTTTCAAACAAACTTGCTATCTCAAAATTTGCATTTGAGGAAAAGAGGCTGTTTGTGACAGTGGGGTAGATGCGTTTCATTAACTTTTAACTAATACAAAGGTAATTACAAGTTGCAATTTCGAATCAAATGAGCCACCTTCGAAGTTTATACTACACCTCACATAGAAAACCTTATGCACTTCCGGAGCATAACTTAAAACACTTGCTCCCGGGCTCTGGGCGATTGTGTCAACCCCATATTTTTTGTTATGTGATGCTTGAACAATTTTAAAAAGAATGGCTAACTCAAAAGTTGTAATAGATGGATTCGGTGAAAAAGGGCAAGGGGGCTAGTTGCGGTCGGATCTCTTTTGACTCTTAAAAAGTGAACTAGGACTTTCAATTTCTAATGAAATGAACCACATTTAAGGTTATTTGAATAACCCTTACGAAAAACCTGATATGCCTCCGGGGCATAACTTAAAACACTTGCTTCCGGGTACTGGGGGTTAGTGTTGACCCCGGAGTTTCCAGATCTGATGTTTGAACTATTTTAAAAAATGACTATCACAAAATTCGTATCAGATGGGTTAGGGGAAAAAAAGATAGGGGGGAAGTTGCCATAGGATCTCTTTTGAGTCTTAAAAGTGAACTAGAAGTTTCAATTTCCAATCAAAAGAGTCCTCTCTGAAATTTATATGAGCATCCCTACTATAAAAACCATATATGCCCCGAGAGCATAACTTACAACGGCTTCCCCATTGCCCTGGGAGGCTGCGTCAATGCCAGAGTTTTCCTTATCTGACACTTGAACTATTAAAAAAAACTGTTAAAATTTTTATCAGATGGATTTGGGGAAAAAGGGCATGGAGGGGCTAGTTGCCCTCAGATCTCTTTTGACTCTTAAAAAGTGAACTAGAACTTTCAGTTTGCAATCCAATGAGCCCTCTCTGAAGTTTATACGAGCATCCCTTTCATAAGAAACATAAACACCCCATGGACATAACTTACAACACCTGCCCCCGGGCCCTGGGGGGTTTTGTTGGCACCTGAGATTTTATAATTTGACAGTTCAACTATTTAAAAAATAACTATCTTAAAATTTGCATTTGACGGGTTTGGAGGGGAAAGGCGTGTGGGGACTAGTTGCCCTCCGATCTCTTTGGACTCTTAAAAAACGAGGTAGAACTTTCAGTTTACATTCAAATGAGCCCTCTGTGAAGTTTATTCGAGCATCTCTTCCATAAGAGCCATATATGCCCCTGGGGCAGAGATTAAAACTCCTGCCCCCAGGTCCCGGGGGGTTGTATCGAAACTGGAGTTTTTCTAGTCTGATGTTTGAACTATTTATTATTTTTACAAAATAGCTATCTCAAAATTATTATTCGATGAGTTTGGGGATAAAGGGCATTGGGGGGAAGGGGGTAGTTGCAATTTGCTCTCTTTTGCCTCTTAAAGAATCAGAACTTTCAGTTTTTAACCAAATGAATCCTCTCTGAAGTTTATACGAGCATCATATCCATAAGAACCATATATGCCTCCAGGGCAAAACTTATAACACCTGCCCCTGGGCCCTGGGGGGGTAGTTGTATCAAAACCAGTTTTTTATCTGATTTTTAACTATATTAACAAAATGGCGATCTCAAATTTTAGCAGACGTATCTAGGAAAAAAGGGCATAGGGGAGGGCTAGTTGCCCTCTGATCTCTTTTGGCTCTTAAAAACTGAACTAGAACGCCTGCCCCCTGGCCCTGATGGATTGTGTCCACCCCAGAGTCTTCAAAGTTCTTCTATCTCAAAGTTCTTATCGGATGTGTTTGAGCAAAATGGAGCAGGGAAGGGGGGGGGGCTAGTTTCCCTACGATCTCTTTCGACTCTTAAAATGATCAGGTATTTTCAATTTCCAATCAAATGATCCCTCTCTAATGTTTTTAAGAGCCTCCCTTCCATAAGAGCCAAATATGCCCCAGGAGCATAACCTAAGACGCCTACCTTCGGTCCCTGAGGGAATGCATCGACTCTGGAGTTGTCATATCTGACCTTTGAACTATTTGTAACAAAATAGCTACCTCTAAATTTTATCAGATGGGCTTAGGGAAAAGGGCATGGGGGGGGGGGGCTAGTTGTCCCCAGATCTCTTTTGATCTTTACAAAGTGAACTAGAACTTTCAATTTCCATTCAAATGAGCCCCGCTGAATTTTATACAAGCATCCCTTTCGTAAGAACTACTTACATCCCGGGACACAACTTACAATGCATGCCCATGCCCCCAGACACTAGGAGGTTGTATCGACACCGAGGTTTTTCTGATCTGACCTTTGAAATAAATTTTTTAACAAAATAGCTATCTCAAAATTTTTATCGGATGGCCTTGAGGAAAAAGGGCGTGGGGAGGGGGGCTAGTTGCCATCGTATCTCTTTTGACTCTTCAAAAGTGAGCTAAAACTTCCAATTTCCATTCAATCCCTTTCTCAAGTTTATACGAGCATCCCTTTTTTTTAACAAAATGGCAATCTCAAAATTGTATCTGATGGATTTGGGGGTGGGGAAAAGGGCGTGGGAAGGAGAAGACAGAGTAGCTGCCCTCTGTTCACTTTTGACTCTTTAAAGGGAACTAAAACTTTCAGTTTCTAATCGAAAAGAGCCCTCTCTAAAGTTTATACTTGCATCCCTTCCATAAAAAAACCTAAATGCTCCCAGCGCAACTAGAACTTTCAATGTCCGATCAAATGGGCACTCTCTGAACTTTAAATGAGATTCCCTTCATAAGAACTACATAGGCCCCCAGGAAATAACTTACAGCGCCTACTCCAAGGGTCCAGAGGGGTTGTGTCAACACCGTAGTTTTCGTTACTTAATTTTTGAACTATTTAAAAAACAATGTCTATCTTAAAATTTGTATCAGACGAGTTTGGAGAAAAAGGGCGTGGAACGGGGGGGGGGCTGGTTGCCCTCCGATATCTTTTGACTCTTAGAAAATAAACTAAAACTTTCAATTTCCAATCAAATGGGCTCTCTGAAGTTTACACGATCATTCCTTCCATAAGAACCATATATGCCCCCAGGGTATAACTTACAATGACTCTCCCAGGCCCTGGAGGTAGTATCGAGGCCAGAGTTTTTGTTGTCTGATTTTTAACTATCTTTTACAAAATGGGCGTGGGGGGGGGGAGGCTAGCTGCCGTCCGATCTCTTTCGAAAATTAAAAAGTGAACTAGAACTTTCACTTTCCATGTAAATGAGCCTTCTCTGAAATTTATACAAATATCCCATTACACAAGAACCATATATACTCTCAGGGCATAACTTAAAACGTCTGCCCCCAGACCCTGGAGGCAGTATAATGACTGGAAAATTTGCTATATACCCATTGAATGATTTTTTTTTACAAAATGGCTATAAAAAAATTTATCTGATGTATTTGGGTGAAAAGGGCGTGAGAGGAGGGGAGGTGGGTTTGGCAGGCTAGCTGAGAGCATCCCATCGATAAGAACCATAATTGCCCCAAGGGCATAGCTTACCACGCATGCCCTTGGGGGTTGTGTCAACACCGGATTTTTTGTTAGATGATGTTTGAACTATTTTGAACAAAATTGTTATGTCAAAATTTTTATTCGATACATTCGGGGAAAAAGGGGTGTAAAGGAGGCATTTGCCCTCTGAACACTTTCAAATCTGAAAGTGATTGACAACTTTTCATTTCCAATTAAATGAGCCCTCTCTGAAGTTTATAGGACTACCTCTTCTATAAGAGCCATATTCATCCCCAGGATATTACTTACAGCGCCTGCCCCCGAGCCCTTGGGGGGATGTCGACCCCGAAGTTTTTCTGATATGATCTTTGAACGATTTTTAACAAAATGATAATCTCAAAATTTTATCGGATGTATTTGGGGAAAAGGACATTGGGCTAATTACCCTCCGATCACTCGTAACAAGGGTACTAGAACTAGCGATTTTCAATCGAATGAGCCTTCTTTGAAGTTTATACGATAACCCCTTCCATATGAAAGGCCTGTGGAAAAAAAATAAAACATTAGAGCCGTATGGCCTTTACTATAGGCAACGCTACAGCGTTGAACCTCCCAACCCTCGAGGCAAGGGCTATAGGTTATTCAAGTTTTTTATTGTTATTTTGTATAATTTTATTGACTGATGACAGGTCAACTTTAAATTACTTGGCAAGAGCTGTAAGTTCTAAAAGTTGATTATTGTTGATTTTATACTTTTTTTGCTTTAATTTTAACCTTGATTCACTGTTTATTTTCACAACGTCTTTGCCTTGATAATTTGTTGCTTCGATATTAACACCTCGATACTAGTTTTGATGCTTTGATTTTGAAAAAATATGAAATGTGTAATGTTGAAAAACTTAGAAATTTCGGGAAGCAGAAAAGTACAGGCCTTAATAATCTTAAAGACCAACAGAAACAAATTCTTATAGTAATTTAAACCCATAACGAACAGAAATTACTATACAAGAAACAAAAAAAAAACCCTAAACGACTGGAAATAATATATACAATCATAGCAAACAAGCATACAAAAAATACTGATATGAATGAATAAATAAATCTTAAAGTTAGCAGAAATTAAATTGAAAATGCAAATCAAGCTTAAAACGAATAAAAATCACTACAAACAAGAGTTTGGCTATTGCCCCTTTCCCTCATTTTTATAGTCTCAACCCAAAGGGATAACTGGTGCTTCATTGAAAACTAAATGTGTCTTAAACAGTCTTGTAAAAAAAACATTGAATTTAAACAGAACAGTAATATCAAATAATGATATTAATTGCTGAAAATTTCCCAGTTAAAATTTTATTTCAGTGTGATTATTATTATTTTTATTTTCAATGTTGTAGAAAATATAAATAAAAACGTTTGTAATATATTCGTTTTCCAATAAAATTTGTTTCCTAATGAGTGAAAGTTCTTAAGCCGAACTGGCCAGACATGACAATAAACAACCAAGAGAGATAAAACTCTACAAAAAGAAAAACTTCAAACGAGACGACGGCCAGTAGAATTGAAAGACTAAAACAACGCGGATATTTCGCCTGTATCCAAACAAAGCGTCTTCAGCACAAGATAGAAAATTAAAAGAAAACTAAAGTAAAAACAAATAAAAACCACCACCAATAATAATAAATACAATTGTCGCTACTTATCCACGTAGGGAAAAGCAGCTATTTGAGTTACTTCAATGAGAATCAAAGAGCAACTGAGGAAAAATTATGAAAATTGAAACTTTGTTAATTATTCTGTTGCGAAATAATCCTCTTGTAAGCTAACATTGAAGCAACTCTTTTTGGTCTAGTGGGTAGTCTTGTCCCCTGGTGATTGTGTAAAATTTTAATTCCTGCATCGACAATTGGTTCATTTTTCAAAAGAATATCATAAATTGGGTCAATATTTAAATTCCCTGTGTCTCTATTTATTGAAACATTAGCAAATATAAAAGAAGCTTTTCTTTTTGTAGAGTTTTATCTCTCTTGGCTGTTTATTGTCATGTCTGGCCAGTTCGGCTTAAGAAATTTCATTCGTCAAGCTTACGAGCAGCAATTAGCCGCTTCTGTCAATTATTATTTTTCTTTGGTTAAAAAACAGGCAAATTTGTTAAATCAGCAAATTTTCTTAAAAAATTGCAAGAAGGAATCAGTGATTCCTAAATCTTTTAGAATCAATACCCATTTTGGTACCTGAAAATGAATCAAAATTAAAAAACAAATTAAGCCTCATGGCTTTAAATCACATGATTTCCGAGCAAAAACAAAGAAGTTTTAAGTTGTCCAAAGACTTAAATTTTGTAGAAAATTTTGTGAGGAATAACCTTCCATTTGACATTTTTCCGTGGATTAAGGAAATGGCTGTTAGATCTTTTCACAACGGTTTCTATTTGTCAATGGTTCGTTTGGTCAACAAGTTTAATAGACTTTTGTTAGAAAAGTTCCAGAATTCGGATACTTTTTATCCTCGTTTTTGTGT
Organism: Artemia franciscana; assembly: GCF_032884065.1. Lineage (NCBI taxonomy): Eukaryota > Metazoa > Arthropoda > Branchiopoda > Anostraca > Artemiidae > Artemia > Artemia franciscana. The sequence goes on along the minus strand of NC_088869.1, from coordinate 63,522,332 downwards.
GGGTCCTGTTACTAAGAATTTGTCATCTAAAACTCTTAGTAGTCAACAAGAGGCAGTTTTGTCGAAGGGTTTTAGATTCTGTTTTCCAACCCCAATTTCATATTCAAAAATAATTTTCCAAGATAGAGTCAGGAGTTATGGCTTCTATTGATAAAGTCGAAGCTCCTCAAGAACTTAGAGCTGAAATTGTAAGGAAACTTAAGACTTTTAACATTATAAATGGAAAATGATAAGACAAAAACTGACATTAAAATACTTTCTGATTTGAAAAACGATAAGACCCTTACTATCACTGGGGCAGATAAAGGCAATACTGTTGTAATTATGGACACTGATGATTATGATCGTAAAATGAATACAATCATTTCGGATACCACCTTTTACAAGAAATTGGATTTCAATCCTACATATAAATATGTAAATTCGATTAGACAGGAATTGGAGTCCCTTCAAAATAATTTACACATTACCCCACAATTTTATAATAAATTTTATCCAAGAGGTTGTTCCACACCAAAGATCTACGGTCTACCCAAAATTCATAAGACGGGGGTCCCCCTCCGTCCCATTGTATCACCTTTTTCATCCCCAGTGGCAAAATCAGGAAAGTGGTTGTCGGTGGCATTGCGTCCACTCTTAGGAACACAAAAATCATGTATAAAAAATTTCACTGATCTTACTAGTAAGTTAAAAAATTTCAAACTGGAGGAGAATTCAATTCTCTGTAGTACGCGAAAAAGAGCGAGGATATATTAAGGATTAAATTACAAAAGCACTTTGATTTGATACAAGATGTGACCATGGCGAGTTTGGAGATTGAAGTAATTATGAAATTGGTTATTCTTGCAAATGAACACTCTCTTTATTTTGGTTTTAGAGGTGAATTTTACAAGCAGGTGTTTGGTTTGTCTATTGGGGCATCTCTCTCCCCTTTGTTGGCAAATCTCTTCATGGAATCTATTGAATTTCCGCCATACACATTTTTAGGCTCTCTCCTTGTTTCCGGGGCAGATTCATGGATGATGTGGTTTGCATTTGGAAACACGGTTTAGAGTCTTTAGACCTTTTCCATAAACGTTTAAATAGTTTTGACAAAAACGTAAAATTTACAGTGGAGCTTGAAGAAAGTGACAAACTACCTTTTCTGGATATCTTATTGATTAAAAGTGAGTTCCATTTACCTTTTTCAGTTTATAGAAAGCCTACTCACAGTGATAGGTATTTGAACTTTCACTCTTGCCACCCTATTTCAGTGAAACGAGGAGTTGTGATTGCACTGGTGGATAGAGCTTTCAGAATTTGTTCCTGGGAGTTTTTAGATTCTGAATTGTTGTATTTTAGGGATGTTTTATTTTGTAATAGTTACCCGATTAAATATATTGATTGAATTAATAAAAACTTAACGCATTAAAGACAACAATAGTGTTATCGGGGTTTCACAGTGCACAGAATTAAATTTACCGAAAAGTTTCATTTCTTTACCTTATGTACCTACTTTGGGGGAGATGCTTAAAAGAATTTTAGGTAAACACAACAATGATACTTGTTTCCAATCAGTGACCCCATTAGGTATTTTTCTCTATTCTGGGAAGGATTTAACCCGGGGGAATTTAGCTAGTGGGGTGTATAAAATTCCTTGTTCCTGTGGAAAGTTTTAAATTGGTAGAACTCACCAACAATTTACTGACAGATTTATTGAGCATCGCAACTCAATAGAAAAAACCCTACAACTAAGAAAGCCTCCCGAAACTTTTGTTTCGGCTCTAGCTGAACATACATTCTTTTATCCCGAACATTTCATACAATTTGATGAGGCTGCAGCAATTTCTGATGATAGAGGTTTTTCTCAGTGGGCGAGGGAGGCTATAGAAATTAAAAAAACATATATTTGCTAATATTTCAATAAATAGAGACACAGGGAATTTAAATATTGACCTAATTTATGATAATGTTCTGAAAAATGAACCAATAGTCGATAGAGGAATTAAAATTTTACACAATCACCAGGGGACAAGATTACCCACTAGACCAAAATGAGTTGCTTCAATGTTAGCCAAAAAGACAAAAAACTTAAGGTTGAGTCTTTCCTTGAGACTGCCTTGTAAGGTATTGACGGAACTAAGGGCTGCTTGGACTTTTTCAGTAGTTTTCTTTTAAGGACATTCTTGATCCTGGAATACGGAACAAATTACTAGACGAAACTAAAAACATTCTAAGCTGAGCCGGCCTTTAGTGAGGAAAGGCTTTTCAACCAAAATTGAGATATTTTATGATTTTCTTGGATTTTGATCTTTTAGCCAATTTATTCTACTTCTTTATTTTATTAATGAAGAAAACAATAATTTGGTTAGTATCTACAATTCTTACAGTGTTATATATTATCACAGGGATTACTCTCACAGAGATAAGAATATTATGGGAAAAACAGTAAACCCAATTGAGATGGACACCTCATCGCGCATCGGTGAAATTCATCTGTAACGTATACCGTAACCCTATCTGGACTAGACCTCAACTAACATCATATTTTGGTAATGAACAGGCTAACCAAACTCCGACTCGAGAATTTCAGCAAAGAAAGAAACGTTCAGAATTGAGAAACTTAAAGAACTACCCAAACGCGCAGCTTTCAGGCAGTTAAAAGAAATCCTCGGTTCCAAACTTGAGTCAGCTGCCTCGTCAGTAACTTCGGACGTCTTGGATAAACTTGTCTAGAAGGTAAACAACAAACTTCTGGATTCAGAAAAGGATATTCTTGGTTACAAATCCAAAGCCTGAACAAACATAAAATTCCTGACCAATGTGAACCAAAGGTGACCTAGGTGTACCAAGTGTATAAATACACAAGCAAAGCTTCAAAAAAGGTGATAAAACACTACCAAGGAATTGGAGAGGCAGTAGTATGTCATCCATACCTGGTAAACTTCTTGCACTAATAATCCTCCAAAGAATGCAGAGTCCACTCGACAAGTACTTGAGAGAAGAGAAACATAGCTTTAGACCAGGAAGTTAATGTACCGATTTGATTTTCACCCTAAGGGTGTTAATAGATCATAGCCGAGAGTGGCAAAGCAAATTATACATGACATTTATAGACTTTGAAAAGGCCTTTGAGTCGCTGCACCGTGAGACTCTATGGAAACTACTAACCTTTTATGAGATCCCAGAGAAGTTGGTAGCCCTCATACTGGCTCTATACAAAGACTCTGAATGTTGTGATAAAACAACAGAAGGAAGGACAAGATACTTTCGTGTTCTCTCTGGTGTTGAACAAGGCTGTGTCTTGTCACCTTTCCTGCTTGCCCTAGCCATTGACCATCTGCTCCGTAACACTAGCACCAAAAGCATATAATCAAAGGTAGTACATCAAATAAATGATTTAAACTTTACTGACCATATCACGCTCATTGAGATCTGTAAGCAAAGACTACAAGAATTACTAGAAGCTGTACGTGACAGAGGCCAACTTATGGGACTAAGAATCAACGCTCATAAAACAAAAAGTATGTCAGTAACAGATTCACCTTTACAGCTGAGATGCGATAACCAGCACATTGAGCAGGTTCTAGATTTTAAATACCTTGGAAGCACAGTGATAAATGCAGGTTCAACTGAAAAAGATCTATCATGTCGCATCAGGCAGGCCTCCGGTACATCCAATAGACTGAAACCGAATGAAGATCTCAGAGTTTTTCCTTCCAACACAAACTTCGTCTATTCAATAGCAACGTAATCCCCGTCCCGTTGTATGCTTCTCAAACCTGGTATCTGAATAACAAACAAGAAAGGGGAATTCTAGATTTGGAGAATATTAAATATCCATTGGTCACAAAAATCTCTAATGAGAAGTTGAGACGGAAGACCGGACAATCTATAGTGACAGATGTCATTAGGGCGCCTCTGGAGACAGAGGAGGATCTAAGGTCTAAGGAAGGTGAATATAAACACCAAGTTTGCAAAAGGTCGGACCAAAAAAGTAGGGACAAGTACAAAGGGATTCAATGCAACAACCCTCAGAAATTACTTAAGTGAGGAATAGAAGTCTAGCAGAAATCGGGAAATTCTTACAAATGTGCAAAACAGTTAGTAAATTGCAACAACAACAACAGTCACTTCCACTACTATCCCACACAAGGATGGTAGGCCCCTTGACCATTGGTAAGGTTGTTAAAAACTGAGGAAAAACTATACAAAAGTTAAATTTGCTTCTCAGAAAGATCATACCGCAATATCAATATATCCAAAACCGGAGCACGGCCCCATCCTCAACCATAATTGAATGAGGTAAAAAATGAGATTTGCAGGTTTACGAATAATAGAACCCGAGGTGCTGACGATATCCCTGCCCAAGCACATAAACTTGGTCCTACAATGCTAGAGAACACACTTCATATGACTGAGGCCATTTGGACTACTTCTCAAAGGCAAGGACAAAAGCAGTGATCGTACTAACTTGTAATAAAGGCCCTGGAATTTCTCCGAAATTGTCAAGAGCCTTACATGCCACCCTAATTCTCACAAAATAACAGCAAAATTTCTAACAAAAACTCCCCTAAAAAAAAGCCATTACATATCACATAAAAAACTTTACGATGACTACCGCAGCTATGTTCAGACCCACGACAGAGACAGAGAAATTTGGGACAAATTCGAGCGTGTTTTAGGGTTGCATACTTCCTCCTAAACTATTGAGCATGTTTTACCACGCCAGCCTATCCTTACACAAAATTGGTACCGTACAATAGTTCGGAAGAGACAAAGTCATGCACAAAACAAGACACCCTAACCCATCTCCCGTCTATACCACAGTAAATAGCGAAGTTATTGAGTTTCAGTTCCATGCTCACTATGAAGATAAATTCAGACAACCGTTGCTCTTACAACATAAAAAGAAAACATGCTCTAGGAAGTACGACCTCCAAGAAATTGCTTCCTTCTCCTCAAGAACAAAAACTGTCAATGCACCTAAGGCTAATGCTTTTCCACTCCTTAATCGCTCCAGTTGTTTTGAATGCTTGCGAGTCGTGGGCTATGAAACTAGTGAAGCAAAAAATCTTAAAATTCAAAACAAGTAACTTCGTCGCACAGCCGATATGATCAACCATGATAAATTCTTTAAACAAAAACTTCAAGAACAGCTAAAGATGGGAACAACAATACTCCAGAGAATGTGACTTCAAAAAATTAGGCATCTTGGCTACATTCACCAGATGGAGAAGTCATGACTTTCAAATTTGTTTTTGAAGATTCAGTGGCACCCATCGTACTGGCAGACATAGGAAGAGACCAAGGAAGACGTTCTCATGCAGCTTCTAAGAAATGCGGGGGACTGCACATCCTACAAATAGCTGGTGCATTAACATGTAAACAAAATGGCTCCAATGCGATTCATAACGATGTCTGGGATATAAGCAAGTAATAGTAAACTGGACATAGGTTTCACTTAAATAAGAATTGCCTCCATCAGCCGAATATCGAAGTCTCCAGTAGTTTTTTTCAGAAATTTAACATAATAGCCTTCTCTAATGTAACTCACCAAAATTCTACTTTCCTAAAAAAACACACATAATATCTCTGTATACTATGACAAAACAAACTATTACTATAAGAATCATTACGATACCAGTATTTTCATAACAAAAGCCTGTGATGTCGTATTGTTGCCAACAGTATTACTGCAAGTCTTAGGATACCGTGGAAAGTAATCCGTGCTCAGTATGGTGACCAAGAGAAATCACCAATAGTCAATTATTATATGATAGCGTTTCTAATCTATCCCTTCTAGGCTGTATATCAGGACTTAAAGAAAAATACTCCGATAAATACATGTCTCTAGGAACGTGGCAACCAGGCCAGAGAACCATAAGCCAAGACAGTTTTGCTGCCCTCGTTAAGAGCCAAAATTGATCAAAGAAAATCGACCCCCCCCCCAAAGCCCAAAATGCATCAGTTCAGAATCATGAGATAGTCATTTTGTTCTAAACGGTTCACACGTCAAATAACTACGCCCCCAGGGTTGACATACCTCCCTCGAGACCCTGGACAATGGCTATAAGTTGTGTAATTTGCCCATAGTTGACATATACATATTTTTATTGAAAAAGAGGGCATGTTTGATTGTGGTTCTCCAAGAAGATTTAGGGTATTAAAGTAAAGCTTTGAGAAATATTGAGAGAAATGCCGAACACAATCAAAACACAGTGTATGCTTGCTGGTTATAAAAAGAGAATTTTAGTAATATCTAAGGAACGACTGAGGGTGTTTAATTCAAATTTAAAGGTATGTTGAGGAGATCTTAAAGAAAGATTTTAAGATAACCACCCCAACCCCCCTGCTTTTAAGGTCCCCCTCTACTGAACACTCATCGAAATTTTTGATTTTCCATTTTGTCCAAACGTGTTAAAAGGTATATATCTATGCCTGAAAGCTATATGACCTGGGTAAGAATTACATGCCCCCATAATACAAGGATTGTAAGCTATACAATTGCCCTTTGTTTACACGCAGGATTTATAATTAGAAAACCTTACTGGGATGACAAAACCCCCTAAAGCTTTGGAAAGGTATGATGAACACAATAAAAAAATATAAGTTGCTGATTGTTAGAAGGACAAATCATCAATATCTAAGGACAGTAGAAGGCATTGAGTGGAAACTTTCAGGATACTAAAGAACTAATAGGGGTTAATCAAACTTCCCTACCCTTCTTACAGGCTCCCTCACCTCATCACTGATCAAATGTTTCTTAAAGCGATTTTGTTCAAAATAGTTAAAGTCTAGTAGCTATGTCTCGAGGGATTTTGTGAACCCAAAAGCCCCTAGGGCAAGGACCGTAAGTTATGCAATTTGTTGTTTTTTACATGGAGGTTTACAATCAGAAAAAATGACGAGTTTTATATTCTAGTTGTGTTCGAAAAGAGTAAGGGCATTAAGATTAAACTTCAAGGCATGTTAAGAGATATGTTAAACTAAATTTAAAGAAATTATGTTCATCCTATATATCAAAAAGGAGTATCAGCAATACCATGAAAATAGCTGGGGAAATTAAGTTTAAAGTTTTAAAGCATATTGAGGAGGATCTTAAAAAGGTGTCGGAGGGCAACCACCCTCTCTCCCATTCCCTTTTTAGCTGCCCTTCTTCCAAAGATAACTGAATAAAAATTTGGAATAGCCATCTTGTTCAAAATAATCGATAAAGTTCAATAACTGTACCTCCAAGGACCACTTAACCCCCACAGCCCCTGGGACAAGTGTTGGAATTTACGTAAGTGGCCCATTGCTTATATACAAGGTTGGTTATAGAGGAAAGGTGGCATGTTTGACCCCGAGTCTCCAAAAAGGCTTAGAATATTAAGGTAAAACGTTTAGAAAATGTCGAGAGGGATTCGAACAAAGTCAAAACACCAGAAAGGACACAAGAGCAATATCGAAAGAACGCCTAGGGGGTTAAGCAGAAACTTTAAAGCCATGTCGATAAAGGAACGAAGGACAGCCACCCCTTCCCTCTCCCCCACTTGCCCTTTAGAATCTCTCCTTGACATTGATGGATATCTTAAAAACCAGGTGATTTCAAATAATCAAAACGTCTAATAGCTAAGCTACTAGGGATGTCAGGTCCCCACAAATCCTCGGGCATGGAATGTAAATTATGTAACTAATCTATTGTTCATATCCAACATTTGTCATTAGGGAAGTGAGAATTGTTTGATCCTGGATATGTCCAAAAGGGCTAAGGGTATTGAGCCAACATATCAGTAAATGCTGAGGGTATATTGATCTAAATGAAGTAAAATTATATGCATCCAAGTTATCAAAAATGCAAAATCTGCAAAATCTTAGCAAGTGACAAGGGTATTAGCTTGAAACTTTCAGTTACGTAAATACAAAAAAAAGAGAAACGACAGGGAATTTTTTCTCAAGGCAGTGAAACTTTACCCTAAATGAATATTTCAAGCCAATGAATATGGGCCGTCCTCAGCAAAACAAATGAAAAATTACAAAAGAAACTCGCATTAAAATATGACCATTAAAAGTGAAATCTTTTTAAAACAGTCCTAGCATATTTACTTCTGGGAAGCTCAATTATGACCGGTACATCAAGTGAGGTAAAAGAAAGGACGATTGTCCTTAGGTGGAAATATTCCACCTGGGTGGTAAAGGTTCTGATTTCTTAAGAAAGAATTTCGGGTTGTTGGTAAATTTGATGGAAAGGCAGTGAGTGCTTGCAACTACTATTACATCTATTTGTGATTATTTTCAGAGAATGCTGAGGGGGGTCCTGAACTCTGGGGGTCAAAGGGAAAAAAATTCCCTTTGATGATGAAACTTTGATGTTGAAAAAAATTGTTGAGAAAGGAAAAATTAAGATTTCGGCAATCAAAAACATAAAGAAATTATACAAAATACCTTTCCGAGAGAAAAATTTTCAAAGAAAAGTAAAGATCCATATTAAACTTAATAAGAGCAAAAATAATTTCCTATAATAACTCAAACATAAAAAGACCAGAAATAACTCTTAAAGAATAAATGAGAACCAAAAATAGAAAAATTAAATACAAATCATAACAAGCAGAATGCAACAGCTATAAACATAAATGAATAAATCTTTAAAAAAAAATAACCTAGATAGAATGTTCAATTCAAACTTAAAATGAACAAAAAGCATTATAAACATTGTAGCTACCTTCCCCTTAACTAACTGTAAGTCAAAAGCCTGCTGCGTCATTTTTTCTTTACTGAAAATATTATAAATATATTATAAATATTTATTTTTGTACTTACCACACTGAAAATGAAGATGAAAATTGCAGTGAAATAAAATCTTGAATTGCTAACTTTCAGGAATTATTGTAATAGTTTATCAAATATTCAGTTTAATTTCATTAGTTGTTTCAAAGGACTGATCATGACACATAGTTTTCAATAAAAAACAAATGACGGAAAAGGCTGTGGAATTTTACAGTTAGGGGAGAGGCAGTAGCCACTCCCGTTTGTAGTGATTTTGGTCCGTTTTAAGTTTCATCTGAACATTAAATTAAAGTTTTAATTGTTTTACGATTTATCAATTCATTTATGTTTGTCCCTGTTGTATCTTTGTACACTCTGATAGTTTTCTAATTTCTGTTCATTTTGGGTTTACTTATTCTTTAATCGTAATTCTTGGTGGTTTTTAATTTGAATTATTATAGGTATTTATTTCTGCTGGTCCTTAGTTTATTATGATTATACTATATTGACTTCTTTTTGTAAAGTTTTTTTTTATTAATCAAAGAGCAGAGAAAGCTTTTTATATTAATCAAAGAGCAGAAAGTCCAATTTAAAGTTCTTCACAACAGATATGACAAACCACACTGTCAAAAGCTTGCGGAAAGCTGTTATTCTTCAGGGGCCTAAGAAGACAAAAACAACTAAAAAAGGCATAAAGAATTAGCCCATTATCACTAGGTTCCCCAACTTTAATAATACGCTCTCAAATCTCAACTTATTATTATCAAAATAACGTGCAGAGGTATGACAATTGTTGCAAAATTCAAGATAGTAAAACTATATCATCAAGTTAGGTGGGGGTTGAATTCCCACCAAAATAGTTTTATGACTCTTAAAAAGATAATGAAAATGTATAAATGAAAATTTCGAAGCGTTTTTATAATTCTGTTTCGTAAACAACATCCCCCCTATGATTTTCTTCTTTTTTTATCTCTGACGGATGACCATCTCATTGAGCCAAAAACTTAATACATTACCTGGCAATATCATTGAGCAGCATAAGCAATGGATTCCTCCTGAATTTAACTCTTGTTTCTATAAGGTACATTTTTAGGAATTTAAATTTTAAAACTTGAAATACGAACCGACAAATAAAACTGCATCTTACCTATTTTCAACAACTGGACCACTTCTTGTATATGCTCTTTGAAGGGCCTTAAAAAAAAAAACTTGTCATTATTAAAGTGCCATACCTATATCATTACTTTATTTTACTTAGCTACAATTGATAGTAACCCTATATCCTTTAAGTTCTTCTTGGATATCTTTTTTCTTAGTAGATTTAGACACCTTGCATAAGTAAGACACAGTTCTGATGTTGTATTTGTTTTAACGAAGTACAGTTGCCTTCGGGATCTTATAACTCATTAAAGGCCAATATCTAACACTTTATTAAGAATCTATCTTTTGTTTTCTTTTTTTTTAATTGTATAGAGTAGAACTGATTCTCATGTTTTCCGGACTTTTATCATCACTTTTCTTTGTCTTATTTTTTCAGCTATCAAACAGTTAAAGCACAAAGGACATTTAACTGAAAACATTTTTTCTCCACCATTTGCTCCATATTTGGTCTATGCATAACTGAAAACCATGATTTTATAAGATTTATCTTTGGATTATTCATTATGTTTAATTTTGCTATTGAAAAGACGTGTTTTACTAGCTTGAAATTATTTTTAAAAAATTTTAATAAAATGGTTTCTTATGTCATTACAATAATTTGGTTAACAAAGTCCATATTCGAGTGTTTCAAGAAAGATATTTAATAGGTTTCCGAAGAATAGTTAAAAGGTTTATTTCCAAATGGGTGATTTGTTGTGGATTTTTTTTTCTTGGTAGCTATCTTAAAAGCTTTTCTTGGAAGTCATTAGTAACCTCCGGAGGACAAGTTTTCTTGAATACCGTCAGCACTCCTAATTTTCATATATAGCAAAGATATGTAAGATGTACCTGTAAAGTCTGGGATGTGATTTTTTGGTAAATAATTATATAAATAAATGTATTTTGGAAATAATGCTTCTAAGCAAGTCTTAGGAAAATAAAGTTTCTTAAATAACATCGATTTTCCCTTTTTTTGGGGGGGTGGGGGGGAATTCTTTCTCCTTGAAAATTAAATTAATCCCAGAACTATAGCACCGCATAATATTGCTTTGTCTTACGGGCAATTATTCCCCCCCCCACCTCTCGTAAACAGGCAAAAAAATAAAGTTCTACCTAAATTACCAATTTTTTTGCAAGATTAAACAAAGGTAAAAACAAAAGAAGATTCTATTTCTATTTAACTTTAATAAATTACCTCTCTTTTGTAAATATTAAATTATATTAAACCAAACAACAAACATTCAGTGACTGCATGTAAAGACATTAAAACATTTCAAACTCTTGAATTTGAAAAAGAAGAAATAGAAAAAGAAGAACTTGAAGAAAACGAAAGATAACTTTCATCGTAGTTAAGATCCTGGCGTTTATGAGGTCCCTTGCTGTTGGGGTAACGGCAATTCAGATATAAATTTGAATCCCGTAGACCAGAGGATAAAAGAGCATGCTGACTTTGTTGAAGCTGCCTGAAAAAAGAATCAAGGGAAAAAATCAAACTCGTATAGTCTGTAAAGGTAATCTGGGTATGTAATCCAATTTGGAATGATGATCATTATATGGAGAATTTGTCCTTTCTTCTCAACTGCCAGAACAGAGCCTATACTGCCCTATCTTATGGAGGAGTTATGGCAGGGATTGCGTTTTTTTTTTCAATTTACAGTGAAGGTGTGACTTTGATTGTGTAATATAACATATTATGTTCTCAAACATAACAAATATAACACTTTTCTCAAATTGCTCTCAAATATATGTTCTGCAAATAGTTTTCTCAATATATGTTTTTCCTAAGTGTTCTCAAATATATGTCCGCCAATAGTGTTCTCATATATGTTATATGTTCTCAAATATAACACTTTTCTCAAAGTGTTTTCAAATATATGTTCTGCAAATAGCGCTCTCAATATATGATTTTTCTAAGTGTTCTCAAATATATGTTCGCAAATGGTGTTCTCATATATGTAGTAGGTTCTCAAATATAACATTTTTGTTTATTGAAATTTTAACGCCCTATGAATGTATTTTGATGAAAAATAAATTATCCGTTCAGTTACTATTGATTGGCTATTCTATATTACAATTAAACTATGAATACTAAAATGTCCTTTATTGACCAGTAATATTGCCCAGAAAAAGATAATTGTAAAAAGGCAATGCATGAACGCTGTATATTGTTAAATACGTGAGTTCTTTAACCATAAATAGTATGAATGGAGGTGTGATATTAGCGTTAATGAAACATACAAAATCGTAAGGTCCGGATTTTCAATTATTTCTAAAGAAAACCTTATTAGTTATCCTTATAAGGAGTTTTTTGGCAAGGATTTCAGCCCAGTTATGATGAAATGCTTAGAAAAAATATTATCATTTTGCTCAGCATCAATTTCTTCCCTAGAAAAAATATGGCGCTGCGGGATGAAGCCTCGCTTATGGAAGATGCTTTTAGCTATCAGTGTACGTATATACAGGGAGACCCAAAAAAATTTCTTAATGAGTGTCTTTTATGTTGCAGGACGTGAAAGGTCCACCTATGGATGATCATTTGCAGATATAGTTGCCCTGAAAATATCTTGCACAAATCAAAAAAAGATATTTTCGCTGGAGACCTATTTTGCGACAAAATCATACCAAAGTGTACAGATTCAGTTTCGAAAGCGTTTCCATTGTCGCAATTTTGCATCAAAATCAACGATTGTTAGTTGGATAAAGAATTTTAGAGAGATAGGGACTGTGGTGGACCTATGTTCGAAAGCCACAAGGGGAACTTATTCAGGCAGGAAGAAGAGTGCAAGGACAGAAGAAAAAATCACTCAAGAGAGGGACTCAGTAGGACGCAGCCCTGGGCATCGCTGGGACGCCGGGGAGGGGTTGTGTGAGCTTCACAATGGTTTCAGCAAGACGGGGCCACACCTCATACAGCCAACGAAACTATTTATTGGTTGAAGCAGAGGTTTGAAGAGAGACTCACAAGCAGAAAATGTGATGTGGAATGGGCCCCACACTCACCAGATCTTAACCCCCCAGATTTTATCTGGGGGTTCTCCTCAAAGACAATGTACACCAGGGAAATCCACAAACAATTGAAGTTCTGAAAACTGCCATCACATCAAAAATAAGAGCCATCCCGAAAGAGGAATGAAGAAAAGTGATTCAAAACTTTGTCAGACGAATACAGGTTTGCTTGCGACGAAATGGTTGACATTTGGAAAACATCTTGGGAAAGCCATAAATTGACTAAAATTGATAGAAATAACTTAAACTCTGGTGAATGGTCTTCTATAAACAGAATAATTTGCGGTCGTAATTTGAAATAAATAGCTTTTTAATGAAAACCATAATAAGAAACGGTCGGGAATTCCACCTTCATGAGCAGGGCTATGATGAATTAAAGAAAATAATCATTATCTTTAGCAAATGCGACGAAAATTTGGCGTCAAAAATAGCACCACAAAGAGACGTAATCATATACGAAAAGTTAATAAGCTGTAAAGACCCCTTATATTTTCACAAAGCATTAATTTTCAAAATAGCCTGTAATGTGTCAACACGGCTGACTTTAAAAGAGAAGTGCGGAAAACGCATCCGTCTTCTTATGCGGAAGGCAAATATAAATTATACCTTGAACAACGTTCAACTCCCTAAATATTTACAACAATACCTAATGTTCTTTGAGGATAACTCCAAAAATAGAAATCAAATATCTCAGTTAACCTTTTGGTCAAGTCGCATACCCAGGTCAAATGAATCCTTAACACTTCTAAGTGGACCAATTTTTAATATTCCAAGTAATTATAAAATCAACTGTAACACAAACCTTTGGGCCCCTGATTAATCAAATAGCTAATCCCGTGAAAATGTTTATTAAAATATGTTTAATTTCACCTAACTATCATTAAAATAATCCAACTTAATTTTTTTTTTGAAATTGGACTTGTCGAAAAATCTGGAATAATGGAAGAACCTCCACCAAATTACTTTCTCGCCATCCAACTAAAGAACGTTCAAATAAGGATTAATGCTTCAGAATTACAAAATCATATAATAGAAAAAGATCCCAGCTTGGCAAAGGCCTTAATTAAACAAAGCTCTTTCCATCTTACATTAGAAGTCTTACACCTAAAAAACAGTAGCGAAGTTGAAATCGCAAGAAATGCTTTCGTAAAGGCCATAGAAAAATGTCAACAAAAATTTACAAACGACCAACTATATCTTGATTTTCAAGGCATCAGAGAATTTTTTGAACAAATCCTATACGCGAAGTTGAATAATGAAGATATAGTTAAGGCACGCTTAAAACCAGTTTTAGAAGAAATTACTAAAGAAATCACCAAAAGTGGTGTACAACTCGCAAATCAAGAAGGCTGGAAGCCACATTTAACGTTAGTAAACATAATAAAAGTAAACAAGCTAAGGAAAGAGGCAAGAAGACTTCACCCCTCCCTAACATCTGACTTTAAAAGCATGAGATTTGGAAGGGAATTAGGGCAAGGCATACAGCTATTATCAATGACTGGACCAAAAAGCAAAGAGAATTATTATGAAGTAATATCAGAAATTATATTCGAACAAAAAGCCCCTAAACTCAACTAAATTTGGAAAACAAACTAACGTTTCAGGAAAAGGAAATAAAACAGGAAATATATTTTTAAGGTAATAATTTTGAAAATAAATTACGCTTGCCGACACTAACACTACTAAAATACTCGCTTCAAGTGTAATGTAGTTAAAAGTAGCTACAAATTTATTAAATTTCCGAAAAATTCAAAGCCACCAAGTAACAATCTTTACCTATATGCCTATAATCATTTTAATATGTCTAAAATTACCAAAACCGCTGAACTTGTTAGAATTTTGCTGGCCGTTATAAATAAGAGTATGCGTAAACCCCAACTGAAATACAACAACCTGTGATGATAATATTTTGTCCAAGTGTTCCTTTTATAGAAAATTAGCCTATTGAACCCTTAAAATAAAAAAATAAAAAAAACAACACTTGACTACAAAATATTGGAATACTTAGTTATGTTCCGAATGCATATATATATATATATATATATATATATATATATATATATATATATATATATATATATATATATATATATATATATATATATATATATATATATATATATATATATATATATATATATATATATATATATTATTAATTCAACTCTTCAATTCCCTCCAATTAGATCAATTTTTTTTTATCAACAGTACAGCCTAATTATCGATAAGATTTGATTGGCTTAGGAAAAAGGAAGGTGGAGCACTGGCGATAACTATTGCGCATTAAAAAGGAAGGCGGAGCTCTGGACTATTGCTATAACTATAGCGCGTTCTAAAAATAAACAGTTTTTTTATCATTAATTTTGAAAGTACAAAATATATTTAACAAAATACAATCTCTTACCTTGTCCAAAATCTAACTAGAGTCATAGCAAGATCGACACTTTGAACACACTCCAAAAAACGAAGACTACAAATGGTAAGCATTTTGATCACGAAATATATTTATATATCACGCTTAAATAAATAAAATATGGTGTTTCCAACTTAACAACCGAACAAGGAATGAAAAAGAAAAGAACTTACAAAAATACGAAGAAATCCCAAAAAAGTTGAGCCCTAAAGATTAAGATCACAATTAGCCTTACTCTGTGAAAGAAAACGCATATATCAGCTTACATTGTAATACATTGTAAATGATCAGCAAAGCAATCAGTTCAAAAAGAAAGAAAAGGACATTTTCGTACGTTCCCCCTAATGTATTCAAATAAACCTTTCAGTTATAAGAATCTGGAAAGACAAAGAAACGTTATTTATGAGCTAAAATGACGGGTCGTAAACTTGGGCACAATAAACGTATATATTGTTCAGGTTATACCTAAAAGGAACTTAAAAAAAAAAAACATCGATCGGAACTTTCTTCCTTATAAGATAAGGCCTCAGCAAACTAGATAATTGAATTAAAAATGCATTCCTGCCTAAAGAACAAAAGTCGCGCTATCCACCATTCTGTCTCGTGTGTTACATGGGAAAACACTAAATCTGTGGTCCCCTGTGCCGCCTTATGTCGTTATATGCGCCGCATAAAGAAAAACTCAATGCGCCGTATGAAAATACTTAATTCGTTTTTCATAATATAATAAAAATGATTTTTTTTACCACGCGTCACTATGCGCTGAAAAATTGTGCATATAGTAATAAAATAATTTAATTTCCTTTTAACGTAAAGGATTTAATACTATAATGTTTCTGAATAATCCTCGACGGGGTATATTACCCCGTGATAGCAGACCTCATTAGCAAAAGTCTTATTAAAGGAAGCATGACTTACGGTTAGAAGTTAAGCCGACGTGCAAATTTTAATATGTTATAATTTAGCATAATATTTATGCTATTTCAAATAATACATTTTTATCATTTAAAAATAAATAGACTAAAGAACTTTATTCTTGGTCAAATAAATATTTCCACTATATTATTAAAACAACACCACTTTCCTGAGTGCCTAAAACAAAATTCTCCTTAAGACTATAGGCCAAAATTGTTTTTAAGATAACCTAAATGAAACAAAAATGCTATTATTTTTAACTGGAGTTTATATTAAACAACATACTTAATATATATGTATGTATGTTTATTTATATATATATATATATATAATTTTTCTTTGCCTACAAAATTTTAAAGCCAGAGTGGTTTAAATAACTTCTTGTCAAAAATTTGGCTTAGAAACTGTAATTTATAACAATTTTTTTTAGCAAAGAAAAAAATGGGGGAAGTTTGAAAAATTTTCGAAATTTTTAATCTAACGATTTAAATTTTCTTGAACATGAAGATGAGACAATCTCTACTTAATTACAAGACCATATAAGCTTATAAAACAAAAGAGACTAATAACCTACGACTTATAATTTAAGTTAGGTTAAAGATTGACTGAATTTAAATTATAGGTCAAAAGTTTTTTTTTACCAATTAGGCTACTTAATTTTGAGATGACAGGAGTTCAGGTACAAAACAATGATAACATGTCGAAAAACAAACCCTTATACCTCAATATAATACCCTCAGCCAGCTTGTGCCAGTTTTGGCATAGATATAATTATTTCCCAAAGTGTATACCTATAAAGCTGTTAAAAAAAGGATTTCTTTTCATCTTTGAGATATAGTTACTAGGCCTTATAATCTTATTATTCAATAACAATCCCTCATTTTAAGCTCCAGACTATATTAACCCATCTATAGTTGGATTTTAACCAAATTCAAATTTGAACCATAAATCAAAATTTTAAAATAATAAAATAGGCTAATAAATTTCAGTTGGCAGAAATACCATATCAATTTAATGGTTAACCCTTCTCTTACACCTCCATAAGAAATTAGTAATTTGAGCTTTAGGTCATAATAAACAAATAATTTATCTCTTACATTTATCTGATATGTGGTGTTAAAGGAATTTCCTCTTAGATAGCAAAGCTTGCCGAACCAAAAATCTTAGCATTATGTAAATTTGATTTTTAACCGTAAATAAATAAGTGAAGACCATAATAGTATCGAAGAAAAGATAATTTTAATAATATTCAGAGGTTTGTACTCTTTTCTTTCTTAATTGTTTAAGATCATGAAGAAATTTAACGGCGATTCTCTCAGGACGCAAGTGCTATTCTTTTCTTCAATATCCGAGTATTTTTATAAAACAATAAATCGTAAATGTTACTAATGTCTATCCATCTTCCCCTAAGCTCTCTTTTAGTAGCGAGTAATGAACATATAATAGGTCTTGAGTTAACCCCATCAAAGGCCTAAAACAAAAAAAAATTCAAGAAAGTCACTAATAAATTAATAGTAAGTCTCAAGTTGGTTCTTTAATTTGTTGACAATATACATATTAAAATATCTAATGCTACACCCTTAAAATATTATTGTTTTATCTTCTAATTGTTGATTGATTTTTTGAAAAAACGATCACTTACTTTCTCAGCTCTAATTGATATTTGTAGATTAACTATTTTAACACTATTTGTTAGTAATTAAACTATAAGGTTATTAGCCTTTTAGATTAATCTATGCTCAGTAATTCAAATGCTATTTAATCAATCTCATTGTTACGCAATTCATTTTTTTTCTACCATATTTATTCAAAAAATAATTTATTAAACATTAATTACAGATAAGAAATGATGATCTTAAGATTTTTGATGACCATGTGTATAAATGCCTATACACAAGATGTCGTAAAACATGGGATAATATACAAACACGAAAATTCACTTCTAACTAGTAACAACGCTTGGAAAATATTTATGAAGCTAGACCCTAAACCATTTGGAACGTTGTTCCAACAAGTTATAAGACAGGAGAAAAAAACATATGACCTGAAAGAATCAATTTTTCAATTATTAATATCAGACAAGGGACTACAAGCAAGCAGAAGCACCCACAAAGAAAAAAAATACACCATCCCCTACCTATCCCAAAACCAAAACAAAAAAAAATTGTTGATGATTTCGATGCAAAAATGGCGGAAATTAATAAAGCTCTAGGACTCGGAAAAGCCATTGAAGAGAAAAAAAGAACACCAATTAATAAAATTCATAATATGCGGTGGGTTCTGATAATTCCAACCTCCATGATCCTGTTCTCATTCAACAACCATATTGTGAGCATCTATCTATTAAATAAATGCCTTTTATAATCAGATTATGTTGCAAAAAAAAGGATAATTTATTGTGAAACCAGCTTGAATTAACTTGGATGTATAGTATTCATATGGAAATATTATGGGATTGACTGATCATTTTTATGCTCTCGTTTGAGTGATGCCATAGTTTGCGTAGAGGGTGCCTGTTATCAGTGTGGAGTGGAGCCAGTTTATCTTAGAGAATTCTGAAGCCTACGTTTTTTTCGCTGCTGTGGCGATTATTCATGCATTAGAGTCCTGATATAATTATCTACCTGATGTTAATGTTGCTGTTGTTTCCTGGTTTTGCTATTACTGCCTGGTGTTAGCCATGCTAGTAACTAACGGTCAAAGTCAATATCACGATAAAATCGCCGTGGGTAAATAAATGATCTTACTCGAGGTAGGCGAATATGTAATCTTAATTTTGATCTCAATTTTATATGGGGCGTAATTGCAAACGTAATCGTCTTGGCGAAGACCCCAAGAACCCTTTGAATTCTACAGTTACTAGCACCGGAAGCTCGACTGCCCCAGTTACCATGGATACTTTGTCACAAAATTTTAACCAGGTGCTAGCAGCCATTCAAGAAAATGGAAAGAAACTTGACATGATGAATGATAAGCTAACAGCGCTAGACGTCCGTGTTTCCAAATTAGAGGTGTCCCAGTTGGAGCAATGTTCTACAGTTACTAGCCTTGATACTAAAATCGCGTTTTTAACAACTGAAAATATGTCCTTGAAATCCCAGATGTCAGTTCTTGTGGACGAAACTAAAACCCAGTCAAAGGCAATTTAGATTTGTCGGATAGGGCTTCTAAACTGGATATGGATCAGACGGGGTAAAAATATTATTGTTTGGAACACAGCCTGTGACAACAAAAATACTGCCACTGATTTTTTTAAAGATATTATTTAAATTGGGATTGACTAGCCTACAGTTCCATCGTTTAAAGTCATCCAGTGAAAAAAAGATGCCAAATTTTTTAAAGTTGAGGTTGGTGACAAGGAAACAAAAATAAACATATTACGCAGTGTAAACAAATTAAAAATAGAGTTATTAGTCCATTGAAAGAACTATTTCTAAGTGATAATGCAATTCCCGAGCTACACCGAGCAGGGGCGGATCCAGGGGAGGGGGCTGGGGGGGCCTGGTCCCCCTCCCAAGATTTCTATGGTGCCCTCATGCAAATTCCGTTCATTTTTAAATCTTTTTAACCATACTTGTCAATTTGATCAGATATTTGTAGGTGATTTACCCAATTAGCCACAAAAAGCATAGCTTTCATATGAGTGTAAAGAGCTAAGTTGAAACTTAAAACAAATAACAATTTGCAAAGAAATCTTTGATTGCTGCAAAGATTTTTCTAAGAAGATGAACGAAAACGAAACCCTTTGGAAAATAAAACACGTTTGTTCTAAGACGTTTCATAAACATTGTTAGACAGTAAGTCTGTAAGTTGTAATGTTCACATTCACAATGGTATATGATTGTTAGCCATTACCTGTGATAAAAATAATGAATAAAAAAAAATCTGGACACGAGCATAGAATGTATAAGAGACGAAGACTGATGTCTGAATGGGCAAGGGGATCGAAGGATATTTCCGGATATTTTGGTAAAACATCCAAAAATACCCGGAAATCGAAGGGTAAGTTTTTACTAATAATAAACCCCCTCAATCCTAAAAAGATCCTAGTTTTGTAGTTTTGTGACAAATTAAATAGCGAATGGCCCAATTGGGCTTTCGTGTGAATAAATTTATCCATCTATTTATTTTAACTGTATAGTTAATTTGGTTGAAAATAGATTAATGATTTAATCTTTTCTGTTTTTGGCCATATAGATGTTTTAGATTCCTCATCATTTATATTCGGAATCGTGAAGGACAAGTTTATTCCTTGAAAGTTTATTATTTTTGGGCTCATGACGTTAGTGCTGGTTGTGATTAGAGATGTTTGGACAGTTGTTTCTATAGTTACAAGTCTGCAACCTTGTTTGATTGTAATAGTTCCAACGTCCTGTAACAATATTTCAGTTCAATAGCTGGGGTCAATTTTTTCTGTATTGTTACAGCAGGATAGGGTTCCTACTGTATTTTCAGGTACTGTAAATAACCATAAGTCGTTCCGCAAATTAATGAAAGTTTCTCTTTTGGTATTTCCTATTAAGGCTTCACAAGAATCAGGAATATTTTGTTGCTGTGATTCCTTTAAGAATAGATCTAGCATGCATGATCCTATCTTTACGTTATATATAGGTAATGTTAGTTGGCAGACCAAATTTTTAAATGACACGCATTCTTTTAATTCTTCGACATTTGCTAGTGCGTATTTTCTTGTCTTGATCTATTAGCATATATTCCGCTTCTGGGATGATGCTCATGAAGGAGTTTGTCTCTTTAATGTTGATGGGGAAGGTAGATATTTTGTATAGGTCATATATGGATTGTTGATTAATTAAAGGAATTGTGACTACAGCAAATAATTGCTCATTGATCTCGGTGATATGCACCTTTAGTTTGGTATAATATAAAAACAAGTTAGCTACTTCTGGTTCTACTGGTAAGTGGAGACCAAATGTTAAGTGAGTTTTTATTTCGTTTAGGATGTTCTTAAGATCCGAGGGATCCACTAAGTCGTAAGAAAGGGATTCTCCTATTAATTCAAATAACGCGAATTCAAATTTACTGCCATCAGTGGCTAAGTTCAACAAAGACATAATAACAATGTCGAGTGACACCATCGTTAGGCTTGAATCAGAGATTACTCTGTCTACTTCATTTTTTAAATAGTTCATTGAGATTAAGATTTTCTTGGATATGGCCTCAATTTTGTCTTTTTTATGATTAGCGATACTTACTTGTATTTTTTGCACATGTAGTGTTGTATTCATGGCTGTGTTGAGCCTTTTAACATTATCTCTTAATATATTCAAATCTTCTTCGGTTGACAAACCGAATAGTCGAGAAGCAAGCTCCCCTACTATTGGAATTAAACTTGTTGATCTTTTATATTTACTCCTCCGGAAAAATACTTCAAATATACAGGTTGTGCTTTGTTTGAGTTTTTGTATTTCTGTATTGAATAGTTCAAATAACGCTTCCAACCTTTGTCTATATAATATGAAGAATGCCTGATGAGTTGATATTTTATGGGCATTTTCCAGGGTTAATTCCGGGAGGGGTTCTAATTCATTCTTTGCTGGTTCGTCAGCCATGGCCAGTCGTGAAATTGATAGTCATCAAGAAATATAGATAGCTCTGTGGGAGTGATGCTCTCAGCTATTTAAATTTTCAAACGGCCCTGATAAAAGTTACATCCATTGTTGCATTGTCGTCCATGGTGATTGTTCTGCCTTTAAACATTTGGTGTGGTACAATGTTGAAGAACAATCTGTTTGCAGTAACAACCCTTACGAATCTAGGTCAAGGGTCGATGCTAACACCTACTGCTCAGAAAAGGTAGAAAAAATTAAGCAGTAGGAGGGATTTGCATTGTGGGATGCTTCTAAAAGTTGCTTGCGACTGATTTTTGTGATATTTGAGACTCTGGAGGATGCTCAAGAGGTTCTGAAAAACATTAATTTGAAAAGAAAAAGAATCGCCTTCGTTCAGTAGAAGGCCTGGAACATCAGAACCAATCAGAGTACCAGGGACATCAAATTTATCCAAGAATCTGAGAACAAAGACATGGAAAGCTGAAATTTCACCTCCTCCTGAAGGCATTCTCTGGAGCAAGCTCTACAAAATGAGAACTGAAGAAGATGCAAAAAATTTATGTCGGGGTTTTATGTGGTTTTTTACCTATCTTGGTCTGGTGTGTTTCGTTTTTGTGTTTTCAACACCGAATATCATCATCAACATTTTGAACCTTGCTCCGTCAGAAAAGATGAACCGCATCTCTGCACAATGTCTGTCAACCATTCTTTCATTTATATCAAAAAACCTTTTATGGATTCCGATATTCCTGAGCTTGCTGTTGTCGTATCATTACACCCGGTCCAAAGTCAACTTCCACGTTATGATGACGAAATTCTTTTCCCTGTTGTTTGGGGTCCTATTGCTTCCCTCGTTAGGTCTCCTAAGGGATGGAGAAGGTGCTTTTTCAGAGGCAAAGAGCCTTATGAGTTCTCTAGCAATTTCTGATGAAGAAACTAAAGATGCGCATTCAGTAAATTTTTTTTTTAATGGAAGAAATTTTCCACTTCGAGGAAAGGAATACAAAATTAGTGTCATTTGTGTTAACAAAAACTTAGAATCATATACGGACAAAAACATGCTAGAAACAATTATTCAAGAAATAAGTTCCAAAGGTTTCAAGAGGACAGAATTTATCTTTAAAACTATTATGAAACATTTCAGTGACAAGGAATTTCGAGATAATCTGAAGATCCATGACCTTATAGAAGCAATTAGTAGAGCAACAGCGAGAGCCACTATTGTTTATGCTAATGGGCATCAGTTGCTTAGTGGAATAGAACAGCAATTCAAAGAACATACTCCACAAATTTTTTCCCGAAGATGGTTACCGAAAAACGTATAAAATCGGAGAATTTTTTTTAAAATTCTTGACAAAAAGTGTTGACAAGTGTATTCCCTTTTCAATGAATTTAAGTGTATTTTAGTGTTTTTTATTGTTACAGTGGCTGTTAACCTTTTCCTATAATTTTTGCTTATTTAAGTTTGCACATCTTGAAAAAAAAACCAAAGTGGGAGGAGAGTATAGGGAGCGGGGGTGGTGAGGGAAGTAACACAACATCTACTGGGTAATGGGAATGGTTTGCAAAAAGAAAACAAAGCTGACATTTATAATTAAACAAAATAAAATTAAAGAGCTAGTCCAGTTATAAAATTTGCAGTATTTTAGCTATATTGTACTTACACTTACGAGTTTGTACTTACAAGAGATGCTGGGGTGAGAGTCCTAATAAGGATAGTGCAACAATGGCGTTTTCCATTTTGAAGTGTATCAGTCAGAGACGGTAATTGAATTATAAAAAAATTCTGTTTGTTCGAGTTCAAATAAACATTGTTATCAAAATACTCCAAGCAACATCTATGAACATAATCCAGAATTATTGCAGCTAAGTTTTCTTGTTTGCGGTTAATAGGATAAGGCTATTGTATTGCTTTGAGGTTATCCTCACATTGATTTATACCCTGTTTTTGTTGCCCGAAGTCGACCAAAAAAAGACCTTGCCTATCCCAAAACACCAACGCCATGATTTTATGCTGTGAAAGTCTGTTCAATCTTCTAATTTCAGTGGCAACTGGTACAAAGATGACGACAAGATTAAAACAGCAGTAAACTCTTGGCTATTGGAGACGGTGGCCAGATGAAGACTTTACTTTAAAATAAGTTGAGAATTATAATAAGTGTTTGGAAAAACTTGGTAACTATGTCAAAAATTGAATGTATTCTGGAAATATATTTACTTTATTGAAATGATCTTTCGCTGTGTACATATGCTCAAACGGAAAATACTTAAAACACGTCTCATATATTCAAACTTTAGTAATTTGACTGAAAACTGCTGAACGGAATTTAAAATATATCAGGGGATTTATTACAATTCAATAGAAGCAACATCAACTATCCCTTCTCTCACTAGGCTGGGTATATTGGTCCAATGAGTGGTCATGTTGCCAATGTTGCCGATGCCAATATAGAGGAAACGAAAAATTTCAACCATATAGTTACTCATATGCATGGGGAGAATGACCTTGAGAGCTCAAGATCAATTTGGTTTGATGCCTAGATATCCCATTTCCTTTGGCGTGAGTATACCTTTCTTGAGTTAGCGTAAATTCATTTGAAAAATACTGCTCAACCAAGTGAAAATGGGAGTTTACGGAGTAGTTAGGAAACTTTTTGAGCGTGTTAGGGTGGATAGGCTCCCTAGAAGTGCTTTGAGAAACCCATATTTTGATTTAGATTTTGTGTTGTGCCTGACATTCATAGACAAAAGGAGACTTACCTTCGAATGGCTTCAGTAACTTGATATTCTCACTAATAACAAGAATTCATTAATAGAATGAGAAAGACTTATAAACGTGTAAAAAAAAAAATCAAAAACTCAAAATACAAAAAGAAGCCAAAAACATCCAAAATATCAAAGGATGACTTAATTTTCAAATAGGAGATTGTGTTTCCGTAAAAAATTAAACAAAAGCTGACGGGTAAAAGCTCTCTGATCGATATTCTGGACCTTACAGAATAATTAAAAAGTATGACTATAATGTTATATTTCAATTCATAAACGCTAAATCTGGAAAAATCTATAAGACTCGATTAGTCATAAAAAGAGCGAAATTCTAAGAAGCATGGACCCCATGTCCTATAACGTCAGAATCCTCCAATGATGAAATTAAAATCACCCCAATCAATATTAAACGAACTAAAACCTTTTCGTTTTCAAACAAGGATATTTTGAGAGTAGTACTGAAGAGGAAGAATTCCCCGAATTATTAACGATGACAAATATGATTGCTCCCAAAGATAGAGCCCTCATAATGCGAAAACGCAAAAGAGAACGATTCATCTTCAAGTGAAGAGTCGGAAGAATTCGACAATACCATTTCCCCAAAAACCCAATTTTTTCTCGATAGAATGTCAACTCCTTACCCCCAAAACGATTCCCAGACGACATGGTACCCCATATCACACCCATAGATAGACCCCTAACATTATATGATGAATTAAATAAGTCTATACAAACTCTCGGTGACCAAAAGTCAGAACAAGTCAAAAACCCCAAACAAAAGCATTGTGAGAGGCCATGGACTTGATAAATTACCCAATTAAGACAATACTAAGTTCATTTGGAGCAAACCCGTTCACTAGTGAACAACAGATTTTATTGAAGTTTTAGAAATAGACTGTTTTCATATTAGACTGCATTGTAGTTAGGCTGCTCAACCAAAATGGTGATAGAATCCATGTTTCTGATGAGGCTTTATTATTTTTATTTATACGCAGGAAATGCTGCACTGATTCCTGCGTATTCTAAGACCTGGAAAGATCTTGGACTCACTGACTCGGAAATTGGTTTTTTCTACTGGCTTTTACCAATTTTTGCCATCTCATGTAAAGTACATATTTTGTTTCCAAGCAGATAAGTGGATTCCAAAATTTAAATTGATACTAAAGTTGACAATTTTGTTTAGTTCAATTGTACTTGTATCATCTCTTACCACTGCTTTTATTTGCTTTCCTTGCATTGAACGTTGCAAAATGGTCCAGTAATGGAAAAGATAAATAACTTGAAAAGACTAAACTTTTGTTAGGATGTGAAGGTAGTTTATTCTCAAAAGTTCTACCCTCAGCTGTTTTTACCAGCTACATATCTTTTATTGGATGTAGATCAGGGCCATCTGCTCTTTAAATAGATCAACATTTAAAAATATTTGCAAAAAAAAGTTTTTGAAGAAGACAGGTCTACTTGTCCTCTTTCTAAAGATGAGAATGATAATTCGGTGCTGTGCTTTACCCGGTTCCTGGGATTTCTTCGTAAAGAAAGGGAAAGTCGAAAAAACGGAGTTGATACTACCAAAATATCTTAAAAAGTACGGGTCCAGAGTTTATCACTAGAAAAGCAAGGTAAAGGGAAAAAAAGTTTATTGAAAGGAAATCATATTTTATTGATTAAGCAAAGAGTTCCATTCTAATATTAATTTGAAGAGCAGAGATCGCTGATATACGTTTACATTATTTGTGCTTGTTTGTGTACCTGGTCGTTTTCGGCTTTAACTACATTTTGTCTTTACATTTTCTTACTTTTCTTGCCTGGGACCCCAAAGGTGGTTTTACTTCTCTTTTAACCGGAGCTAATAGGGTATAAGAAGAAGTGAAAATCTATAGTCCATGCAAAATCGCTCTTAGATTTGGTGGTAGCCGGAAAAAAATTAACTGCAACACCCTCTCCCAACTCAAAGATAACAAAAAAGCCAAATCAAAGTGAAAAGTTGATCAACTTCCCTCCAATCCAAATAGAAACATAGAAGCGGTTAAGATGTGTTAGGTCTGAAAAAGATAAATATACATAAGAGCGTTTGAGGTAGAGAAATTATGTCACATTTGCATCCCGATAGAAATATTTATCTCATTGGTAACGGAAAAGGAGGTTTACTATTGTTTCCTTCTTTACAATAATATTAAAAATTTGGCTGGAGGCGAGAAATCAATATCTCAACTAAGAGAAATGCAATTTTCATTTTGACGCTTGTCAATACTATCTAAAGAGCTTGCGCCATTTTGAGGTAATGCACGATTTTGGAAATTTCAACGAGGTGAAAAATACTTTGTAGCAATACGCACAAGAAAAAAGAAAAGTAGACTCTGGTAAAAAACGACCAGACATCCTTCGTTTTTCAAACTGGTGGCTAAAACTGGATACCATAGACCGATAAGACAATGTATGCTGGTATTGGTTTCAACATAAAATTCGCAAGTTTTACGTAAATATTATTAGGAAGCACAAATTGGTCCTATAGCCTCTCTAGTGTCCTCTTATTCCTCTTTGTACCATTACTTTTTCTTTACGAGAAGGCAAGTGAATCTCTCCTTGTTCAAAGCAAAATCATGCAAGTAGGCTCAATCTGTTATATTGAAGGCATAGAATGGGTTGTTGACATCTCCAACACCTCCTCTTTTTTTCTATACGTGTGCTGCGTATGTAGCCAGGCTAAAATTTCTCGTTTTGTAATAAGTAAGAAGCTTTCAGTTTAATTTTTACTACATCTTTTAAAATAAATCTGGGACATTGAGTAAATAGTAGGAACAGGAAATTCACAACAATTTTACATCAAATAAGGTAACATTTTCCACTTTTCATCTAAAACTAAAACCAGTTAGGGATGAAAAATGATTGGACTTACCAGTGTCCAAAATAAAGCACAATTATTTTCTGCTATAATTTGAAGGTTTAAAAAAGCGAAGTATAGTGGAACAAATGACCCCCCCCCTAACTTAAATAAGTCAGATTTTATCTCATTTCTTTGATTCATATTTGATTTTTTCTTGTGAGTATCTCGTGAGCATTATTATATTCGAAGCCTTGGAGAATAAAGCAAAAGGAATGAAAAAAAGTCGTAAATATTCAGAATTTGAAACCTAGAAATTTTTGAACATAAATCCCACAATCTTTTTAATAATTTAGGATACAAGAAAATTTAATATGCATTGAAAACTATAGACAGCACAAAATGAATATTATGAAATAATAAAATGAATGATTGTTACGGAAATCATTTCAGATAAGATGGATTATGCAGCATCAACTATGTAATAAATAAAAATTAAATGCATGTAGTTGCCTCATAATATTACTAAAGTAAAAAATGGCCATTGATTTACTTGTATCCAAAATTAGAACTGAAGACATTGAAGGATCTTTATAAGCAGAGGGATTGAAAGCTTGCAATTTTAGACAGGTTTTTTCAAGGTGGGCCTTCATTGAGTTCCCTGTGTGCATTTATGAAGATGTGAACGTCTTAATATATTAATCGATAATCCATTTTAATTTATTATGTATTTACAGATAACTACAGATCCAGGAGTGGGCGTTGCAAGGGATGGTAACCTTATCATTGAGGATTTAAACCCTCGTGATGCTGGACAATATGTTTGCTCAATATCCACTCGCTGCCGAACATATCTAGTTCATTGCCTCTATGTTGCATGTAAGTGCTTTCCAATGATAACTAAAAGTTATTCTTCCAATGTTTTGTACTTATGCTCCTGGTAATAATGTTTTTGAATGTAATTAAGTTAAACATTTGAACACAATATCATTGAATGGATGAAACTCAGCTTTATCCAGCTAGATTAAATAAAAAAAAATAGTTTTTTTTTACTGAAAGTAAGGAGCAAAATTTAAACCTAAAACAAATAGAAATTACTTCGTGTATGAAAGGGGCTGCTCCATTCTCAACGTCCTACTGTTCAATCTAAAGTTTGACTCTTTTACTCAATTCTACTTTATTAAATAGTGAAAAGTAAAAATCCCATTTTATAGGAACAGGAAATTCACAACAATTTTATAGCAAATGAGGTAACATTTTCCACTTTTTAGCTAGGCTCTGAAAAACTCCTTTTTTGGTCTATTAATTTATTAAGAAATCACCCCTAAGGCTAAGAAAATACCATTTTTCTACCTAAATTTAATAAAAAAAAATCCTGGCATCCCTCTTACCATATTTCGTAAATTAGCACCACTGACTTCAGGAAGGGAATTCGAGAGATATGTTACAGCAACAGTTGGATATGATATAGGTGAGTTTAGGATTAGCTAATATAGAAGATTGATACAGATTTACTATTGTTAAAAGTTAAAACTGAAAATATTTCAAACGATTTATCAAATAGTAAGCACAATAGCTCTGGAATACTACACCAACTGGGACGAGTCCACTATAATAGCTGGGACGACTCCATTATAAACGGAGGAGTCCGTTTTAATATATTATTCGATAATCTAGTGCAATATATTATGTATTTACAGAGAACCCCAAATCCAAGGTTTGGCCTAAAAAGTAATGATGATCTTACCACTGAAAGTCTAATCCCTAGTGATACTGGACAATGTGTTGCTCTACTGGCAACCGTGTGTATCTAGTTCATAGTCTCTCTGGTTTATGTAAGCGCTTTCCATTGACCCCTGAAAATTATTTTTCCATTGTTTTGGGCTTCTGCTCCTGAAAATATATTATTTTGATTTGCAATTAAATTGTGATTCTGCTGTATCAATGTTTATATGCCTGGTATAAATTTTTAATGTTTATATAAATCATAAAGAAAATCATGCTGAAATATTATTAAAATTTGAGTAAGCTCCAATGGCAGGGGGAGGGATAAGCTAAAGTTTAGAAAGGGAATGCAGAATCACTATTGTTAAAAGTTAAAACTGAAAATATTTTAGACAATTTATCAAATGGTAAGCACAATAGCTCTCGAATACTACACTAACTAGGAAAAGTCCACTAACCCCTGGTGAGGCTGGACGATGTGTTGCTCTACTGGCAACTGTGTATATCTAGTTCATAGTCTCTCTGGTTTATATAAGTGCTTCCCAATGACACCTGAGAATTATTTTTCCATTGGTTTGGGCTTCTGCTCCTGGAAATATATGTTTTTGATTTGCAATTAAATTGTAATTCTGCTGTAACAATGTTTATATGCCTGGTATAAATTTTTAATGTTTATATTAATAGCATGTCTTTTCTTATATCCTTCTTTATATTGTGTTGAATAACCGGGAGGAGGCAGATGGAGCTTCTTCAAATCTCAAGACTTTGCAAAACTGTCACCTCTTTCTATACTACAGAAACCACAGAAAGACGGCACAAAATGTCAACCCTCTTCCGGTAACCCTCAAATAGCAATTTTCCATATACATGATATAAATCAATTGTAGCTCTCTCCGAGCTAGCAACCATCAAAAAAGAAACACTCCCCAAGTACATAACACTTGAAACTATCTATACTACAAGACATTTCTACAGCAAATATGCAGAATATCAAGCCCAATGCCATGATTATCTACCATTATACAACAATAAGAAAAGCAATTATATCCTATTAGAGAAAAAGTTTGCAGAAAGATATGTTCTTGAATCATTCTAGAACACAAACCAAAAAAGGTTTACAAACAAAGTTTAATGATTCAAAATATATTTTAACAAAGCCACAATAGAATTTCTTTTACTATTAGCAATAACACTCTTTTTAAATTATTTAGGAGCAGAGCTATAAAAAAAAGGCCAGAACACCTATAGAACTTAATGTATAGCAACAATGAAAAACAAAAAAGTAGAATAAACCATGACGAGGCGGCAAAACTGAATTTATGATGTGAACACATATTAAATTAACCAAACCGAGAAGGGCCAATCAGAACAGTTAAAGACATTAGTGAGATGACAAAGTTAAGATATATAATAATCATTATAAAACAAATTATTGAGTCTGTCTAGAGAACAAACCTTGGATTTGAAACTGACTAAACTGAAGAATAAGGGGTGAAGATCAATAAGTGCAAGAAGAAGTCAAGAACTGTTAGAAAGATTTATCCAGCAAATTAATTTAAATTTGAGAAGAGAAGAAAATTTTGACTTAATAAACTAATAAATGACAAAATTTCAAAATAAAGAAAATAGAACTACAATATGAAAGAAAAATAAGAACAATCTATAACTGATAATTCTTTGAAACAAATGAAGTTAGATTAAAATAACAACTTAGAGAAAACACAAACACGTAAGGGTCTGTGACAAGGAACAAAGCAACAAGTAGTTACAATAGTTACGAAAACGACAGTTACAACAAGACAAAAACAAAATAGTAGAAAACTACGAACTATACCAGATAATTTGAACAGCAAAATGTCTGGTTAAAAGGCAAGCGGTACCGAGCAAAAGCGAGAATCAGAAGGCACCAAAGAAATTGAAGAAAAAATAATTTTGTTGTTAATAGACATGCCATAGGCAGAATCAGAACCAGATAAGAATGAAATTGGAGAAAAAAGAAAAATTACGTTTCAACAACTCATCCCAATCTTTGACACCAACAAACTATGGCAAAAGCCGTACTGCAAACTACAGTAAATTAAAAATCATTGGGACCCTTCAACGTTGTAGGTATTCACTATGAAGTCCTCCATTTCCACGAGTGAAAAGCAGCCACAGAGATTATTTATAATTCGAAACTTGAATTCATGTTTTACTTTAAGTTCATTAAACGCGTGATGATGAAACCATCAATAATCTTAATATTTTCAGATTCAAAACCACTCGATAAATTTATTAGAAAATGATATTTAGAGGGAAGTCAATCACAAATCCTTGAATATATTTTTTAACCAACTTCAAATAGCTAAATATGCTTTTTAGAACCCAGTGAAGCTGTTAAAGACAACATTGCACATCCATTCATTTATTGTTATTTAAGCTCTTTCAAGAAAAATTGCGAGACAAAAACCAACTATGCAAAAAGTTATGTGAAAAAGTGACAAGAGGAGGGTGATGTCAAACAGTCTAGTGTTTCACTAAGACAGCAACCTCATTTATAAGGCAACCGATAATAAGGTTCAATTGCCGCACAAGCCATAAGGCTTTTTGACATTTTTTTTGTATTGTTTTTGGTTTTTTTAAATAAATTATCTCTATATAATGAATAAAAGCCTACCACGTTGCTGTGGAGACCACCGGCAAAGCAGCAACCCAACCATAAATATTAACAAGAAGAAATATTCCAAAAACAATTTTGCGCAAGGAATACATTCAAATAGCAATAGAGTCGAATAACCTTCTATAATTTGTACTGCAATGCGAGTGGAGGGACGCGTGAGTGGCGTGTATAATTTTCAACTATGTTGTTACAAAAACTTCGCAATTACTGTGGCTGCAGAAAGAGAACAAATTTTATCGGGCCTGACACGAATACATGATGCTATTCTCCTTAGATGGGAGAAAAGAGAAAGAGCTGAGCAGAAATTTTGCAAAATATTTTCTTAGAGAGATCCAATTATCTAAATTTACGTGAAAAGAATACCTTGAATTTAGTTGAAATTTTAAATGGACCAGTGGGAAGTAACCCTAATGTTAGTAATTTAATGGTTGATAATATACTTAATACTAAGTATAAACTCAGGGTTAATGAAAAAGCTTCCAGACGTATCGTCGATCTCTGCAAAATTTTTGTCACAAAAACATCTGACGTAATTCTTGTGTTTACACGGTATGTTTGCGGAAAGCAACTACTCATAATTATGAGCAAAGATGGTCTTGCAATTTATACATTAGATATTTTAATTATAAGGTACGTGAAGATGTGTCAAAAAATGTTGAAGGTATTTTTGAGTCTCTATTTATTAAGGTATATACTTCATCCCGGGAAGTGATAACTTGGGAGAAGTGTAGACCACCAAGTTGTTCTTCTTTGTTTTGCTTTTTTAAAGTGTTTAATGAAGTAATTGAGTCTATGCATCAGCAACCTTGTGAAATAATATTAATGGGTGATTTTAACATAAACCTCCTGATTTCCGGCTGATTTTCTTTCAGCAATGCTGACTCATTGCCTCTTACCCACGATCATGATTCCAACTAGAGTTACTGATAAGTCAGCTACTTTATTAAATAATATAGCTTCTTCTCTGGCTGAACATGAAAGTACTGTTTTGATTAATGATATTTCAGACCATTTTCCAATAATTTGTGATTTGTTGATCCCAAATAAGCAAACCAAGCCTCTGATTCTTTAATCTGTCTGAAAAAAAATCTTGCTCAGCTTAATCCTAAACTCCTTCAGCAGCCTTAGGATCTTATTGATGAAAGAAAAGAACTAGATATAAATTTTATGATATTGTGAAACAAGCTTTTATTGATCATTTATTCTAAAAATCCAAATAAAGTGTCACCAAAAAAATTACCGACCGCTAAACCCATGGATGACAAATGGTCTTCTAAAATACTTACAGCGGAAAGATTACTTAGAGAAGAAATATAACAATTGCCCTTCACCTGCTAACCTGCAACAATTTAAAAGAACATAAAAACGTTTATAAGTCACTGATTAGAAAGTCAAAACCACGTATTATGTTTCAAAGTTTAGCGAAACGAGGAAAGATATAAGGGAAACTGGGGAAATTTTTAATTCGGTGATTAGACCAGCTTCCCGTATAACAACGAATATATACGGGATATTAACAACGTAGGTGTCACCTGACTTGAGTCGAACGTATGAATTAGCATACCTAACCTAACCTGTTATCTCTAAAGTGTATGTATCTCTAAAGATAGAAACTTCCTTTTTACACAAATTGATAAAACATAAAATCACGAAGAAAGGAGGAAAATGAGGATGACCCTTTCTGGGACGGGATTATTATTTAGAAGTTATTGGTAAATATTTATTTCCTTTGCAGCTAGGAAAATGTTTCACCGACTGTTGCGTTTCCATTATACGAGCCTGTGGTTTCTGTTTAGCTCAGCAGAAAGTGAATGCTGAAGTCGCAGATTTGGGATATGTAAAATTAAATAATTAGTCTTTTTGTACGAGCGTAATAAATAAATAATATATATATATATATATATATATATGTGTGTGTGTGAAGTAGAATGCGTCGAAATTTAAGAGTTCATTTAAAACAAATAATAAAAAACTAGTTCGGAACATAATTAATACTATTTCTTTATTACTTACCACCACGGGTCAACGCATTAATTGCTCTCTACTCATTTTCCTTTCAAGAAGTTTCTCTAAAAGATATTAACCATAAAATTATAAATTTAAATGTTTGTCGTTATATTTTTTATTATATTTATACAAAATTCCAGATAGAGTTACTACTATTCAGAAATTTATTATTTTCCTTACATTTGCATTTTTATTATGTTTATAATTTCCATAATATTAAAATATTTCCATAAAATTGCAATTACAATATTTTTGGTAGTTGAATACTTACTGTAATAAAAACAAAAGCGTAGTTATGCCAAAAATATGTCGAATTTCAACGCAATTTTGATCTAATTTGCTCAGTTGATTGTTAAAAGGAGGCGTTACCCTGCTCACTCTTTTAGGCTTTGGGATAAGTTTCAATAATTTGTAACAAAAAAAAAAAAATGAAGAATATTCAGACGATTCTGGGGAAAATTTTAATTCATGTTTCTTATTGAATTGTACTTTTGGATAGTTATCAAATTGAAGTAAGCTTCAAATGGAGGATAAATAATCAACTAACTACAGGATATGTTGCGAGACCTAGAGTAGGAGTGCTCCTTGCTGCCATTCTTGCTTCATTTACGGTCACCCCACTGCCAGAACTTAAACAGTACGATGTCTTTCATACAAATTATGAACACTTCGCAAAATGGTCTCCAAACATCCCATCGCAACAGTTTGGAGAAGGAAATTGAAGTGAGCCTAAAATGGAGGATCAATAATCAACAAACTACTAGATATGATAAAACACCAAGAGATGAAGTGGTCCTTATTGCCATTTATGCTGCATATAGCAATACCCTACTGCCAGAATTTCAAAACTACAATCTTTTGCCTACAAATTGTGAACATTCTGTAAAATGGTGTTTCCATGGAGAGGAGGAAAGCCTCCAAGTATTACCTCTTAGTTGTCTCGAGTTGTCCGAGAAGCAAAGTCTCCGAACATCCCCTCGCAATAATCTGGAGAAGAAAATTGAAGTGAGCCTAAAATGGAGGATCAATAATCAACAAACTACTGGATATGATGCAAGACCAAAAGAAGAAGTGGACCTTATTGCCATTTTTGCTGCATATAGCAATACCCCATTGCCACAATTTTGAAATCTTTTGCATACAAATTGTGAACATTCTGTAAAATGGTGTTTCCATGGAGAGAAGCTAAGCCTCCAAGTATTACCTCGCAGTTTGCTGTTAACATTATTGAAAGGTGTCAGAAGTAAAATTCAGTTGTTCAAGACTCGTTAGCAGTCAATTCTACCGATCAGTGCATTCAAGTGTATTCCTTTTTCAGAGAGATTAAGTGTGTCTTAGTGAATTTTTTGTTTTTACATTGATTGTTAACCTTTTGCTTTTAATTGTTGCTTGTTTCCATTTGAACAACTTAAAGGAAACTAAAGTAAAAGTGACACTTGCATCTATTTAGAATAGACCCAAAATTTAGAAAACCCAAATAAACCATTTTGAAAACCCAAAATAAACACTAGCGTACAAAAATCATCCTAGCTTACCTGGAAGTGACTAAAGTAGCAAAACGAGGACAGACAGACCGACAAAATTTGCGATTGCTATATGTCACTTGGTTAATACCAACTGCAATAAAAATGGTAATTAACAAGACCTATGTTAATTAGTCGGATAACTTTTAACCGACCACTCAGTGTCACCTTAAATAAGGTATGATGAACTATTCATTCATATCAAATCAGACACGGATGCATAAAAAAAGAAAATAGAGGAAAAAGCTTATTCTATTTGTTCGTAATCCGATTTGATGAGCTTTGAATTACGTTTCACAAGTGCATTTTTATTCTTATTATGTGACTTATACCAAATCTGGTCATAGTGCAGCCCAACTTCTTTTCATTGGGGAAAGGGGGTAGGGCTTAATTCACTGATCCTGTTTTTTAACTACGCATTTTTATTTTAAAATCACCTGCGAAAAACCAATTATTACTGGTCAGCCATGCTGCACGAAAAAAGAACAAGACAGAATAAACCCAAAAGCGATTTTCTCCAGTCTGATGAGGGCAAAATTCTGTTTGACAAGTGTATTTGACAAGTACGAAAAATTTCACTGCTGCAGAATCCAGCAGGGACAAAAATAGAAGAAGAGAAATCCCTAGCCACCTATTTCCCTTCTCCGATTCGATAGACTAATAATTTGGATCGTCAAGCCCATTTTTGCTTTGTTGCTCCCAGTTTGGTCATAGTGCATTACCGGAATGACCGGTAGAAAAAAATAATTCACGACGTAAAGTCTCGAAATGACGATTAAACAATAATCTGCGACGTTTCAATACCCTGCTATCTGCAGAGAAGAAAAACTATTTTTTTTCTATTCAAAGGACAAGTGATGAAATGGGATTGAATATTTTTTTTTATTAAATTTTGCCGTTGGCTCCAATCAAAGGACGATGTCATCTTCTTTGAAGGGGTTTCCATTTACCCCTACTCACCATTAAAGATATTAGTCAGGCTTACTCCGGGCTTATTCCCTCTCCTTTGTGCTACTCCAGCAAATCTTCGCCACCTTGGAGTGCTGATTTCCTTGATCACCCTCCAGGGTTTTATTTTGGGAAATATTTTCTCTGTCTTTCCTTTTAAACTTTGGTTGAGGCTAGTTGTCAGTCGGGAACATATATTTTTGTTCAACTCCTGGCTCACCTTCCTCAGGCCTGCTGGTGTAGAGATATGTCCCCTACTGATAATCCCACTTAGCCTTCTGGCAACTTCTCTCTCCCACTGAAAAAGTTTTTTCCATGCTGGGGCTTCTCATGGCATTAATCATTTTTTGTTGTAAATAGGTGTCTCCATGATAAATATATTAGAGGACAAGTGACAGGGAAATTTACGACGAATCACAAATCAAAACGATGTTAGACAAAATATACAGCTAGTGTGAATGACTACGATCAATTAAATAGGGAGCAGACACAGGCGAAACTGTTAAAAATGATGAATCACCCCAAGCAACTAAAGCAAAGAGTTTTTGACAAGCGACAGCAAGAATTACATCGAATTGCAAGCCAATCCATCCCAATCTACAAAAAGCCTCTCTTTACATCCCTCTAAATTGTTTTCATTTCCCCGATAGCATTCTTACGACATCCTCCCAGCCACAGACGATCTGATTCCCATTTAACCCTAGACCTTTGCCCGAAAAGGATTAGTTTTCGGAAATCTATCATCTTTCATCCGCAGAACGTACCCTAGCCATCTCAACCTTCCCCACGTTATAGCTTTAGAAAGCAGGATTGAACCACACTCTTCGTACCGTCTACTCTTTGAGTACGGTCAGTAAGCAACGTACTTAAAACTTTCCGTAGGCAATTTTTCAGGAAAACATACAACCAATCTTCGACCGTTGATCGGAGCGCCCATGCTTCAGAGCCATATTTGTTCACTTTTATCACTGTAGTATCTAATTTTCAAATCTTGGCTAACAAGCTTCTCTTTCAATTCTTCCAAACTTTTTTCATCTGTGAAAACACTCTCAGTTGTTTATTCTACCTTGTAATATTAATCTTCAAGGCTACTTTAACACCCTGAATTTGCAAAACATCTAGAATCTCATTCACTCTTCTCACACTGTCATCTAGGAGGCCTAAATCATCAGCAAAATCTAAGTCCTGGATAGCTTTAATTCTCCGTTTGATTGCCTGTTCTCCCCAAACCCTTGCTGTACTCATTAGGTCAAAGTTTATGAAAATGATCCATATAAAGGGGGATTGAACACAACCCCGTACAACACATAAATTATCTCCTGATTTAATACAAAACCAGCTGCTAACCTTAATTTCTACCTTAACGGCAGAAACATTATTCTCAATCATAGCACAAATAACCTTAATGTACTTATCTGGTATACCATACATGGATAAGAATGCTTTAATAAAGCTCTTCTATCAACCAAATCGTACGCTTGCACATAATCTATAAAATTGAGCATTAAAGGTGTTTGATAACTCAGGCACTTCTCAATTATTACTTAAGAGTGAGAATTAGGTTGAAATATCCTCTACCCTTCTTAAGACCACACTGTTTTTCTTTCATATAGTTTTCCAGGTAGATTTTGTGAGAGGTCAGGTGTTCACCAGCATGACACTCGGATACGAGCAAATATTCAGGTTCCTCGAGTTGCTTCTAGTAGGTCTTCTTTTTCTCTTTTTTACAGAGCTTCCAAGCTTTGGAACAAAATTAGTAAATATATTAAGGATAATGGTAATTTCAACCAGTTTAAATCTCATTTACGTGTGGAGTTGCTCGGTAGGTATGCTTTCGAAACAGATCAACTATATTTCATTGGGTTATTTTTCTGTATCTTTTATGTGTTTTACGGGGTTTTATAATGTTGTGTTTCGTTGATTATTTTTCATGTTGGTTTCAGTAAATGGTCTCATACTCCTTAACATTTTTCTTTGTTTATTTTAGCACATCCTCGTAGGCTCGCACTTTTGTTGTGCTATTATATAAAAAATGATTATTTTCATTAAAATTACTCTACTACTACTGCTACTACTACTACTATAATTTTGTCTACGGCATCTCTCTGCCTAAGAAGTATCATACTACGAAGTAGTATGCTACCTAAGGAGATCAGACTAATGCCTCGATAATTATTACTCTCACTCGCATCATCTTTCTTGTACACTGGCTTAACAACATTGCAAACAACCCTGCTACATAGAATAATTTCAGTTTCCCGTCTTGAGCAGGAAGGATAATCATTTTTCGAATTGAAAAGAGGGAGAGATTTTTTTTTCTTTATAACTGGTTGGCCAAAAAGACATGATAGGGAATCATGTCTAATAATCTTTATTAGATTCTGACTAAGAAAGAGAATCTGTGCAAGTCTTCTATTAATGCTTAGATTAAATGTAGAAACGTACATGTATATGCTTGTAATGCAAGCGATCATGGTTTTCACGCTCGTTTTGAAGAAAGTTACTTGCCATGGGCAAAAAATATTTTCAGTTTTCAGTTAAATGGGCCCTTATCCAATGTTCAATGACGGTTGGTTCAGTACAATTACACCTGAAGACTAATAAAAGAAAAAAGGTTTTCAAAGCTTGGGATTTTAATTTTCTTATATACATAGAATGCACCATGTCATTGGCTCTTTTTTATTCCACGGCGGTACTTCATGACTGAAGTTGAACTTCATGACAGAAAATTCAATTTAGACGGTTTTCACGACAACAGTAACTTTTTGAATGTCATGTAAAATTCGCCAGGTCTTTGATTTGAGCTAAAGTTTCTTTTGGAGGATACGAGTACTCTTTACAGCTTCAAGCATATTTTTGAAATATAAAAAAATATTTAATAGGAATTTTTTGGTATTTCGGATTTATTATATTACTTATGAAATAATATCTAACATACAATTTATCAAATTACAACAGTCTTTGGCATTTGTTACTTTATTACTCTCAGAATCTTATAAATTAAATCATTCTTGTTTGTTCTAGGGGAAAGAAGATTCGTTGGAAATTGGAATATTGGTGAAGGATGACCACGAAGAGGAAAAGGATTAGCCCCAAAAATCGAAAATGTAAACGATTTTCTTTTATTTTTTTATAGTTTTGCATGTAATTTATTGACTTTCATTCTGTTTTTTTACTTAACTTAAGTCTGAAATGTTTTAATATTGCTCTCAAAATTTGTTGTATCCATTTCTTGAAATTAGCAGCTCCGTAAAGGTGAAGAGTTGTAATTGCATATAGCTGAACATCTTTTTATTATTTCGTGTTCCTAGCACCTTATGAATTTGAGGGTAATTGTGTTTTGCTAACTTTCTTCTTTATTTGATCACGCCCAATAAGATTGGTACTAATACATAATCACAGCTTGATGAGCAATATGATAGGCGTTGCATAATAAGCACTTAAATAACAGATTAAAACGGGTTAAATAAAAAAATGAGATAAAATTGTTTGACGGTTGTTATTGTGATATATTTCAAGAGTGAAAGATTTTGCTACTAGCAGATTAAAGTTCACAGCAGACGTCGTATATAATGTTTTACAGTTCATTCTTGTATCCCATGGTAACTTATCCAGGAACCATGATTACTTATCCTTGGCATTGCAGGAACGCTTTTCACGTCAGAGGTTGAGAGAAAGACTTTCTTGAAATTTACTTGAAACTGTCTTGATTAGCCCTTGAAAAAGATATGCTGGCTAATACAGAAGAAAAACAGTGTAAGTGAGGTCATATGTCACTAAAATATT
This sequence comes from Artemia franciscana, assembly GCF_032884065.1. NCBI lineage: Eukaryota > Metazoa > Arthropoda > Branchiopoda > Anostraca > Artemiidae > Artemia > Artemia franciscana. The sequence goes on along the minus strand of NC_088869.1, from coordinate 63,482,329 downwards.
CTAACTTCTCAACAGTGAAAATAGTTTCTGATTCTCAATGCATGAAACAAGAAAGGGTAGTAATTACGAAATACAGGAATTGTCAGCAAAGACTTAGTTGACAAGGGAAAAATTTTCCAAAGGGAGGATGCCGGGATAAACATTTTGTTGAAATTTTTCGCGGGAGAGAGTCTGCCGTGGAAATGAGATGGATTTCATTGTATTGTTTGACAAGAGATTAGAAAATAAGAAACAAGTTGTTTTAGCTAAAAAGTAAGGAGCAGCATTAAAGCTCGAACGAGCAGAAATTGTTCAGCATATGGAGAGATTACTCTCCTTAATACTTAGGTCTTTGCGCTGAAGTTTGACACTTATGAGTCAATTCTTTAGCAAAAAATCCCGAAACACAAGGGACATTTAATTATAAAAAGAATCTTTTTTACATTGCTAAAAAACTTTATCGTGGAGAGTGAAGTATTGAGGAGGACATAGCCCCCTCCTCTTCCTAATAATTTTAATTCGTTTTAAGTTTGAATCCTAGTCCTTACATTTGTTTTGTTATCAAGACTCGGTTGAAAATGAACTTGAACTTGAAAGACTCGGTAAAAGACATTTTCTTCTACAATAGATAAAGAAGGTGAATAACTCTTTTTAGAAAAAGGCTTTAAAGGCTACCGCAGCGTTACATTAAGCCTTTTGATCCAAAAAACAGGGTAAGTAAGGGTAAGTGAGGTCATATGTCACCAAAATATTCTAACTTCCTACGAAATTCTAATTTTCTTCACCTATCCTGTGTAAAGTCTGCCTATCCTGTTTAGGGAACGGTGTTTAAGGTCTGAGAAGTAGTTCAACGTTACTGTGTTTAGCAGAAATGCCAATGATAACTTTCAAAACTCTTCTTTGAGCTCTAAAAACCAGGAGAGTGTATATGAATTCTGTCCTACATTTCCACGTTACCCCAGAAGATGAGAGGAGTAGGACGGGCACCATATAGGCTGAACATAATTGCAAAACCAGAAAATAGTTTGGGCCGAACCAGAACATAATTTGCACTTTACTGAAGACCAAATACATTTTAAATGTTTCTTTTCTTTTTAGGCTTAATGAATCCAATTAAATTAAGGCATGGTGGCAGACCCAACTAATAAAATTCAACATTAAACTGTGATAAAGATTTGCACTTTTGTTGCCTATGTCAAATGCACTAGCTTCCTATAAATCGTTAAATTTAGTTCTTCTTTAGGAAAATAACGTCACTTCAATCATTGTTGGATTGGCTGTTGCATTAGGCGTTTTGCTTTTGGTGTTGTGTATTACATTAACAATTGTGTATTACATGTTAAAAATTTATGTTAACATTAACATTAATTGTTAACAATTTATTTGCATTAAAAAAGTTTCTATCCTCCCGAAAGCTACCATCATATTCTTTTTAAGCGATATTTGAAAAACATAGGTTGATAATATGAACTAAAAATTCTACATTATCCGTTTTAACAAACTTGTCTACGAGCGTCCATATCTTCCGAAGACCAATTCTTAAGTTGGTATATAACTTGCAGATATTCCTCAACTGACACTAGCTTTAGAGAAAAAGAAAAAGATCTTGTGGGAAAGAGATGAGTAGAAACCAGAAAATTTTAAAATCTAAACTTTATAATCTTGGAAACTTTCCTTGCCATTTTGCTGTTTCTCAATTTCACAATCATCGGTGTAATATCTCTTTGGCCTCTTTTAGTAGAATTACTTAAACGGTTGTGGTAAATACTCTGAATGTCATTTTGAGAAAAAAACTGATTACTCTCATTCCCTGTGTTCATCCATCTCTATTTTCTGTGTGAGGAGGATATTCTGAATGTCATTTTGCGAAAAACAGTGACTCCCATTTTCTGTATTATGATATTCGTTGTTGCTGATTTCGAAACCTCACCCTTTAACTGCTTCACACCATTGAAAACTAGGTTAAGTAGGAGCTTTTCTTGTTCAAAATGGTCTCTTCTACTTTCCTTCTGTGCCACACAATGTATAACTGTAATATGCTCTAAAATTAATGTGTAAACTCAAGGGACACTGAGAAAGAGATTTCATTAATTATCTTCTCCCTCGATTACTTTAAGGAATCTCTACTTTTCTGTTGTTTATCCTCGCGCTTTTAAAAAAAAACCTTTTCAGTAATTGTTTTCATCATGGATTTTTGGGTTCTTGCAATCTCAGCCTCGCTTGTAACAGTTTTCTTCAATAGCTAAGATGACGAGCTTGCTGGCTTATTGATTTTGAGCGCAGTGTACGACTTGCTTTGTTTTTTTTATGTTGGGAGAGTTTTTAGCTTCTTCAAACACACACATTACTCTTTTTCGAGTTTTTTTTTGTGATGCTTTTATTTTTACTTTTCCAGTTTTTTCCTTTTCTTTTTCTAGTTTTTCTTTTATATTAACTTTATACTACACCAAACTTTTTTCAGTGAGGCTTGTTTCCTTTTATTCTCCTTAGCAGAAAACAATGAAGCTTTCTTGGCCTTTGCAACCTTTAACGATATTCAGGACTCATTTTTGATGCATGTGTCAAATGCATTGATTTTCTATAAAATGGTAAACTTAGTTTTGTTTTAGGCACATAATATCATCGGAATCATTTTTGGATTTCTTATTCCTATTGGCTTTATACTTTTGGTCATATTGTGGAAAAAACGAAAATCAAATTCCGATCAAAATCAACTTGTAAGAGATCGCAATTGTAAGTACATCTTTTTATTTTTCATTATTCTGATTTGTATTTTTTTTTGTATATATATATATATGTATATATATATATATATATATATATATATATATATATATATATATATATATATATATATAATATATATATATATATACTAGCTGTTGGGGTGGCGCTTCGCGCCACCCCAACACCTAGTTGGTGGGGCGCTTCGTGCCCCCCCAAGCCCCCCCGCGCGCGTAAGTCGTTACGCGCCATATTAGTTACGCGCCATTGTAGTTGTGTCCCTGTGTCCCACCTGTGAATATAGATAGATTTATATATGTGTTTCAAACTACGTAAAAATTGCGAATATACAACATTCTTGGCTTTCCCATTGTCTGTCCATATACAAAGCCGTATGTACTAATAATGACGTCATATGCAAACGCTCTTTTTACAAACAAACAAACATGCATACACACAACTCGTTTTTATATAGATAGATAGATAGATAGATACAATACAAATTAACTTCGTAAAACTTGTGAATATACAACAGTCTTCGCTGTCCCATTGTCTGTGCGTATAAATAGATTGTCAGGTTTACCAACCCTCAAAGATGCAACATACAATTGTACATTGGTAAAGCAATCTGTATTAAGATCTTTACCGCATTTTTCTAGTGATTGCCCTTGAGCTTTGTTGATGGTGTTTGCAAATGCTAATTGAATTGGGAATTGCAATCTTTTAAATTGAAAAAGCAGATCCGTTGGAATCATGGGAATGCAAGGAATAAGAACAGCCTCACCCTCATAAGGCCCTGTCAAGATTGTGGCATCTATTAGGATTTCCATTGTTTTTTTTTTACGGCAAGTCGTCATTTATAACTGCATCTCGCAAATGAATGTATTGTTCAGAGCGGAGCTTGGTCTGATTCAGGCGGATATATAGCAAACGTTCTGATTCAATTTTAGCATACATATCCACGACAAATTGGTGAAACAATTCACGGCATTTTAAAATATAATTTTCTTCATCCTGCCGAATCATTAGTCTATAGGAATAATAATGCATTGCACTGCATTTCTTATTCATTTCTTTGTTAGTGGCTGGATTCATCAATTTAATATTAAAGTGATAGCCGTCGGCTCCATCCCAAAAAATGATAGGATATTGTAGGGCATCGTAGCATCGATGAGTTTCAGCAATTCTTAACAACTGAGTGTTTCGCTTATGTAGAATAATATCTCGAGGTAAAAACTGATCACCGACCATAACGATTGCCACTTCGTCGATAGTCGGAGCATTGTATCTACGCACATGTTGGCCAGGAGGCGTTTTGTCAGCGGAAATAACAATTTTATGAGTATCAGTAGGCATCAAATCGATGGCTGTTTTGAACAGACGTACTAAATTATTATTTTCGTGGAAAAGATGTTGCAATTGGGAAACGATTGTCCTTTCAACGTTGGGAGAAATTTCGCAACGTGCATTCAATTCAGAATTTCTATCACTGATGAAGTACAATTGTAAAAATTTATGATTCTCGCCTGAGAATGGTAGAAGGGACCCTGCTTTATGATAAATTTGCCCTTTTACTTTGAAAGTAGACATAAATTGATCTGGATTTTCGATTTGGGCTCCAAACGACGTCATTTGGAAACATGAGTTGTATTGTCTGATTTTTGACAAAAAACGCTTAGATTCTGACGTAGTTCCAGTAAGGAAAGTCTTCAATGGCTCTGGTGGTGCAGCCAATAGAGGAAGTTTAACTTTTCCTGAGGCGCAACACATTCCCATTGTTTCACCATTGAATTTCAAGGCCTTGCAATAGGGACAAATTTTAGACATTGTCCCGATTTGAACACATCTACTCAAGCTATAATCATCGACTGGGTTGTACCTGAATGCCAGGCGATAACTTTCAGATTGCTCTGATTCCTCGGCACGCTTTCTTTTCTTACTTTCTCTATCAGCAGCAAGCCTGATTTCTTGCTGTTCTTGTGATTCCTCGGCACGCTTTCTTTTCTTACTTTCTCTATCAGCAGCAAGCCTGATTTCTTGCTGTTCTTGTAATTCCTTGGCACGCCTTCTTTTTTCACATTCTCTTTTAGCAGCAAGTCTGCTTCTGCGTTGCTCTGGTAGTTCCTCGGCATGCTTTCTGTTCTTTCTTTCTCTATCAGCCTCAAGGCTGTTTCCCTGCTGGTCTTTTGATTCCTCGGCACGCCTTCTTTTTTCACTTTCTCTTTTAGCAGCAAGTCTGCTTCTGCGTTGCTCTGGTAGTTCCTCGGCATGCTTTCTGTTCTATCTTTCTCTATCAGCCTCAAGCCTGTTTCCCTTCTGGTCTTTTGATTCCTCGGCACGCCTTCTTTTTTCACTTTCTCTTTTAGCAGCAAGTCTGCTTTCGCGTTGCTCTGGTAGTTCCTCGGCACGCTTTCTTTTCTGACTTTCTCTATCAGCAGCAAGTTTGTTGGCATAGACTCTTTGAGCATCTTCATCAGTCATTGTAAACTTAAACATTAATAGATTTCTACGCGAACATATGTCTTATATAACTTGAATGACGTCACCTTCAAAGCAAAAATGACGGCAACTAATTTCATGACGTCAGCCGAAACATGACGTCACCTGATCCACAGATCCACAGACAGACAGACAACTTATTTTTATATATATAGATATATATATATATATATATATATATATATATATATATATATATATATATATATATATTATTGCATCTCTGAGACTATCCAGTGTATGTCTGATTACCGGTTTAAAGAATAGGAAATACAATGTTCATTCTTCTTACCATCCCCCCCCCCAAAAAAAATACATTCTTTTAAATCCTGTATCCCCTAAAGACAAATGAACAAAGGCAGACGTTCCAAAAGTTCCGACGAACAAATTCTATCGAATTTTCATCGTGTTTTTCAATTGAAAAAATAATCAGAAACGAAAATCAGAAATGAATAATGTAAGGATGTTAAAATTGTAGAACTACTAAACAATAATATATTAAGAATGTTTGATACGCTAAAATAAATAAAAAAAAATGATAGGCTAAAAGTAATAGACTAGAAGTCAAAAGCTCTAAAATATTGTTAGCGCTTATCCTCAGTCAAGTGTTTTGCTTAATGTGATTGCATATACAATATTATATTCGTTTGAAGTATTGTCTGAAATATCATTTAAACAGCCTAATTAGATTATAACACATATAATTTTGACAATGAATCAGCTGAATTGTAACTGATACATAGTTTTACCTATACAATGCTACACAATCCCCTCAAGCTAAATAGTTGGCCTTGGAATCGATCAAATTGAATCTTAACCTAGAATAAAGTCCTACTTTGAACTTTGGCGTAAAGTACATCTGGAATGATGGATATGGGCGGTTTCAATGAAAGAAAACACACACCTGTCCTGGTCTTTAGCTATTTTAGGATAAGGCATAATCAAAATTAGGGCTTAAGAAATACTAAGGCATAAGAAAATAATAAGATATATAATATTTCAATTCTACCCATCTTTTCAAACATAACGGAGAAAGTGGTACATAAACGGCTCTATAATTTCCTTCAGATGAATAGGATTTTGAGTCAGACACAGTTTGGTTTTCGTAAGGGTAATTCCACAACGCACACCTTACAACACCTGGTATAAAGTGTTAACTGTGCATTAAACTCAGGTAACGTACCTATGTCTATTTTCATTGACATTAGAAAAGCGTTTGACACGGTTGACTACCAAATATTGCTTCATCGAGTGAGAAGTCTTGGAATAAATGGAAGTTAATGTCATTTTAGGTTCCTTAATGTCATTTTAAACGATGCAGTCTCATTGTCTTTTCCTGTGAAGTTTGGTGTACCTTAGGGATATAGTAGGGTTGTGTTGAGGAGGGGCGATCCCCTTCATATACGTAATAATATGTGTTCGTTTTCATTTTTAATGTTTCTTCTTACTTTCAATTGAAAAATTTATTTTTTTAAAATTTAGTCTCAAATAAATTGATTCGTGATATTTACCTGTATTTGTAGCATTTTTAAAACTAGCAGTTTAGTAAAAAGCCTTTTACTGATGCAAAGAAAATAGGATAAGTAGCCTGAAACTTTGGGATATTGTTATTTCATAGAAATAAGTGGAACTTGAAGAAACTTAAAGACTAGTTCATAAGGCTCTCATTTTTTCTATCCGACCATTATACAATCATACTTCTTTAAAAATTCAAGCAAGTTCAGCTTAAGTGGTGCCTCAGTTTGAGGTGATTTGCTGAAAATTAATAATTTCGCACTTTTAGAAACAAGGGTTTGAAAACTCTGAAAGGGCTGGATGTGTCTAAAAGCTTGAATGTGTTATATCTGGTGGTGTAATTTTCATCAAGATCACTCTTCTCTTTGGTAATGTTTTCTACCTTTTTCGAAAATAATATAAATTTTTGGGGGATCGTAACTGTAATTCAGTAACTATAAATTTTGGATTTATATATATTTGCAATTATCATAAACACCCATTTTTTTTTATTTAGAAATTGTTTATATTTTTTTTAGTTCCAGCTACTAGAGGCAAAAGCTGCTCATTATTTACGTTCGTTGCCATGAACTGCTTAACAAAATAAAACAGAAGTCAATACCATCTTTTTTAGTGGTTCTTATCATTTTATTTGAAATCCTGTTTTGGCTATAATTGTCGCTTATAGCTCTTTTACACTATGAATTGAAACGCATAATACCTCAAAGGGCTTCACTTATGTTAAACAAGAAGTTATCCAAATGGACTCAGTACGATATATATTGGTGGATCCGGTTTATCATAAGCTCCAGAGCCTCCATCAGTTCATTAGTCAAAAAAAAAAATCCGAAACAAATTCACTGTAAAAACCGAGTCACACAAGTATATTTTCTTCTGTAAACTCTAATGTCCCTTGATTGATGTCTATGATTTTTCTTATTATTTTCTGTGTGTTTCACGTTGGTTTTACTTGCGTTGATTTGGTAAAATGGACGCAGTTGATTAGTAAGTGTAACGCATTTGAAATCTAGAAGGTAAAAGGATCCAAGACAGAATTTGTTATCTGTGGGTATAAACATAAAAGTAAGACAAAAAAATTGAAAGAATGTCACTTCAGCCAGTAAAATTTAAAATACAAAAACATGTATTGAATATCTTGTCTGAATAGCCGAAACATAAGCAGAACTTAGATAATAAATCTAAGTATCTAATTCAGATATAAAATTGTGTTGCTTGTTTCTGGTCTAATCATCAATATTAGCCCTAATATTGGTCAAGGATTTTGACTAGACGTTTTGATATTTGTGTATATTTTTCGGCCCTTTTTTTTATTATGGCTCAACAAAACTCTATCTAGATGAAAACCCACAATAGGATACTTAAAGAGCTCGAATTCTGAGGAATTTAAATTTTTCAAATAAATGTTTTCTTTAATATTTTCTAAAGAGAAAGAACGTCAGATGAAACTTCCTCTTCGGGAGCAAAGATACCAATTCTTTGTCAATTTAAATTGACTGATAAAAATTGAATTTTGTTCGGCAGATTATCTTTAGAGCTTCTCAGCACTTAAAATCGAAATCTTTTCAAGCCTTAGTTGCTTCATAGTCCTTCTGTTTAATAACCGCGAGTTTTTTTCACAACCTTTTTCTCTTTATGATTAGTCACAATCAGTTCAATAGCAAGCACGCTTTTCAAGTCTTCATTTTGATTAACTAAGCCACTAAGGTTTACTTAGTGAAAACTAAAGGATTGAACCCCATTTGCAAAGTTACTTTCTTTCTCAAATTAACTGTTTTTTTTGTCTACCATTTCAGTTCTCTTATATTGTAGAGACTATAAAAAAAATCAGGTATCCTGTTTAAATATTCATTAGTTCTATGAAAAATTCTTTCGAAATTTGTCGCGGAAGCTCATCCTCCAGCTCCGCTTTTAAGACCACTAACATGTTGTTTTTTATTGAAAATAAAAATTACTGGTTATTTTATTCAGTTGCTTATCAAACAGTAAATTAAACCTATGATCGTAGGTGCAAGTTTTGAGAATATTGAGGCCAGAACCTTTTCAAAAGGGGCATAGGATACGAAGCCAGCCCATACAAATTTTAAAAGATTTCTAAGATTTCTGTTCATATTTTTTTCATTTTCAGCATATTGTGATTGGATTAATGTCAATATAAAGAGCCCCTTCCCCTCCAAAAAATAGACTCAGCAACAGTGCACGTTATAGTATTGAAATAGGAACTTGTAAATGTAGTAGTATATAATGTAATAAAATATGTTCATTTGTGCATAATTGCATCGTTCAGGTGAAACAGTTGATACTGGTCTTCCATTGTCCCCTGTACATGGAGGTTATCGTTGCAGCCCACAAGTCGGCAATGAAGCAGAATGTGAATGCTCAGCTGATTCAGTATCAGGTAAGACTGAAGTTTTCCGTTTTACTTCTTTTCAGTCAGTTTAAGAATTGATCTCATGTAATGAATTTTTTCTTAAATCACTTGAACTCCTAAACCTCTATTCAAGTGTTTGCAAAATTGAACTCTTTGGAATTCTTTTCATATTTTGGCAGCTACCTTCCCAAAAATCGCCTGAAAAGCCTTCTCGCTTTGTGGAACAAGAATATGTGTTTCTTCTATAGCTTTAATTACACTTGAACCATGGTTAGCCCGGCATAACAGTTTAGGATGTCTGACAGAGTTAAGTAGAGCCACTTTTAACAGTCTCGTTCGTCCCAATTATGTTCTATGAGTTGTAACTAGAAAAAAAAATTTGTTTTCAATTTTTAGGCAAAAAGCTTTACCTGGTGGTTAGTTCTCCATGAAACACTGTTTATATTGAGCCCCATTTTAGCTCCTTTGGATAGATTTGCAAGAACTATTAGCGCTACTGCGGGTGAGTTAATTCTAGTAGTAAAAAATAAATAATAGCAATTCAGCATAGTTTTAAAAGATGGGAAAGCTGCTAAAGAAAATCCCCTATAAATTTGCTTCCTCTGAAAACCTGTGTTCCTAATTTATTGTCCATTTCTTATGTATTTCTCCGTCTTTTTGTATTATTTCTTGGTAATTTGATTTTTCTTTGTCTCTCTACATTTATGAAAACATTTCCCCTATTTTTGAAGATTTAAAAAGCCTTAATTGTCTAGTGGTACACTGGTGTCGCTTATGCCTTCTTAACCTAAATTCATGTCACTGAATTCTGTCTTGGTGCTGTCAATCCTGTACAATCCCTTTTTCTATAGCTGGTGTGACTTTTAATTTAACATTCATAATATGTGGTGGGTTCTGATACTTCCAACCTCCATGATCCTGTTCTCATTCAACAACCATACTGTGAGCATCTATCTATTAAATAAATGCCATTTATAATCAGATTATGTTGCAAAAAAAAGGATAATTTATTGTGAAACCAGCTTGAATTAACTTGGATGTATAGTATTCATATGGAAATATTATGGGATTGACTGATCATTTTTATGCTCTCGTTTGAGTGATGCCATAGTTTGCGTAGAGGGTGCCTGTTATCAGTGTGGAGTGGAGCCAGTTTATCTTAGAGAATTCTGAAGCCTACGTTTTTTTCGCTGCTGTGGCGATTATTTATGCATTAGAGTCCTGATATAATTATCTACCTGATGTTAATGTTGCTGTTGTTTCCTGGTTTTGCTATTACTGCCTGGTGTTAGCCATGCCAGTAACTAACGGTCAAAGTCAATATCATGATAAGATCGCCGTGGGTAAATAAATGATCTTACTCGAGGTAGGCGAATATCTAATCTTAATTTTAATCTCAATTTTATATGGGGTGTAATTGCAAACGTAATCGTCTTGGCGAAGACCCCGAGAACCCTTTGAATTCTACAGTTACTAGCACCGGAAGCTCGACTGCCCCAGTTACCATGGATACTTTGTCACAAAATTTTAACCAGGTGCTAGCAGCCATTCAAGAAAATGGAAAGAAACTTGACATGATGAATGATAAGCTAACAGCGCTAGACGTCCGTGTTTCCAAATTAGAGGTGTCCCAGTTGGAGCAATGTTCTAAAGTTACTAGCCTTGATACTAAAATCGCGTTTTTAGCAACTGAAAATATGTCCTTGAAATCCCAGATGTCAGTTCTTGTGGACGAAACTAAAACCCAGTCAAAGGCAATTTAGATTTGTCGGATAGGGCTTCTAAACTGGATATGGATCAGACGGGGTAAAAATATTATTGTTTGGAACACAGCCTGTGACAACAAAAATACTGCCACTGATTTTTTTAAAGATATTATCTAAATTGGGATTGACTAGCCTACAGTTCCATTGTTTAAGGTCATCCAGTGTGAAAAAGATGCCAAATTTTTAAAGTTGAAGTTGGTGACAAGGAAACAAAAATAGGCATATTACGCAGTGTAAACAAATTAAAAATAAAGTTATTAGTCCATTGAAAGAACTATTTCTAAGTGATAATGCAATTCCCGAGCTACACCGAGCAGGGGCCGATCCTGGGGAGGGGGCTGGGGGGGGGGGGGCCTGGTCCCCCTCCCAAGATTTCTATGGTGCCCTCATGCAAATTCCGTTCATTTTTAAATCTTTTTAACCATACTTGTCAATTTGATCAGATATTTGTAGGTGATTTACCCAATTAACCACAAAAAGCATAGCTTTCATATGAATGTAAAGAGCTAAGTTGAAACTTAAAACAAATAAAAATGTGCAAAGAAATCTTTGATTGCTGCAAAGATTTTTCTAAGAAGATGAACGAAAACGAAACCCTTTGGAAAATAAAACACGTTTGTTCTAAGACGTTTCATAAACATTGTTAGACAGTAAGTCTGTAAGTTGTATGTTCATATTCACAATGGTATATGATTGTTAGCCATTACCTGTGATAAAAATAATGAATAAAAAAAAAAATATGGATACGAGCATAGAATGTATAAGAGACGAAGACTGATGTCTGAATGGGCAAGGGGATCGAAGGATATTTCCGGATATTTTGGTAAAACATCCAAAAATACCCGGAAATCGAAGGGTAAGTTTTTACTAATAATAAACCCCCTCAATCCTGAAAAGATCCTAGTTTTGTAGTTTTGTGACAAATCAAATAGCGAATGGCCCAATTGGGCTTTCGTGTGAATAAATTTATCCATCTATTTATTTTAACTGTATAGTTAATTTGGTTGAAAATAGATGAATGATTTAATCTTTTCTGTTTTTGGCCATATAGATGTTTTAGATTCCTCATCATTTATATTCGGAATCGTGAAGGACAAGTTTATTCCTTGAAAGTTTATTATTTTTGGGCTCATGACGTTAGTGCTGGTTGTGATTAGAGATGTTTGGACAGTTGTTTCTGTAGTTACAAGTCTGCAACCTTGTTTGATTGTAATAGTTCCAACGTCCTGTAACAATATTTCAGTTCGATAGCTGGGGTCAATTTTTTCTGTATTGTTACAGCAGGATAGGGTTCCTACTGTATTTTCAGGTACTGTAAATAACCATAAGTCGTTCCGCAAATTAATGAAAGTTTCTCTTTTGGTATTTCCTATTAAGGCTTCACAAGAATCAGGAATATTTTGTTGCTGTGATTCCTTTAAGAATAGATCTAGCATGCATGATCCTATCTTTACGTTATATATAGGTAATGTTAGTTGGCAGACCAAATTTTTAAATGACACGCATTCTTTTAATTCTTCGACATTTGCTAGTGCGTATTTTCTTGTCTTGATCTATTAACATATATTCCGCTTCTGGGATGATGCTCATGAAGGAGTTTGTCTCTTTAATGTTGATGGGGAAGGTAGATATTTTGTATAGGTCATATATGGATTGTTGATTAATTAAAAGAATTGTGACTACAGCAAATAATTGCTCATTGATCTTGGTGATATGCACCTTTAGTTTGGTATAATATAAAAACAAGTTAGCTACTTCTGGTTCTACTGGTAAGTGGAGACCAAATGTTAAGTGAGTTTTTATTTCGTTTAGGATGTTCTTAAGATCTGAGGGATCCACTAAGTCGTAAGAAAGGGATCCTCCTGTTAATTCAAATAACGCGAATTCAAATTTACTGACATCAGTGGCTAAGTTCAACAAAGACATAATAACAATGTCGAGTGACACCATCGTTAGGCTGGAATCAGAGATTACTCTGTCTACTTCATTTTATAAATAGTTCATTGAGATTAATATTTTCTTGGATATGGCCTCAATTTTGTCTTTTTTATGATTGGCGATACTTGCTTGTATTTTTTGCACATGTAGTGTTGTATTCATGGCTGTGTTGAGCCTTTTAACATTATATCTTAACATATTCAAATCTTCTTCGGTTGACAAACCGAATAGTCGAGAAGCAAGCTCCCCTACTATTGGAATTAAACTTGTTGATCTTTTATATTTACTCCTCCGGAAAAATACTTCAAATACACAGGTTGTGCTTTGTTTGAGTTTTTGTATTTCTGTATTGAATAGTTCAAATAACGCTTCCAACCTTTGTCTATATAATATGAAGAATGCCTGATGAGTTGATATTTTATGGGCATTTTCCAGGGTTAATTCCGGGAGGGGTTCTAATTCATTCTTTGCTGGTTCGTCAGCCATGGCCAGTCGCAAAATTGATAGTCATAAGAAATATAGATAGCTCTGTGGGAGTGATGCTCTCAGCTATTTAAATTTTCAAACGGCCCTGATAAAAGTTCCATCCATTGTTGCATTGTCGTCCATGGTGATTGTTCTGCCTTTAAACATTTGGTGTGGTACAATGTTGAAGAACAATCTGTTTGCAGTAACAACCCTTACGAATCTAGGTCCAGGGTCGATGCTAACACCTACTGCTCAGAAAAGGTAGAAAAAATGAAGCAGTAGGAGGGATTTGCATTGTGGGATGCTTCTAAAAGTTGCTTGCGACTGATTTTTGTGATATTTGAGACTCTGGAGGATGCTCAAGAGGTTCTGAAAGACATTAATTTGAAAAGAAAAAGAATCGCCTTCGTTCAGTAGAAGACCTGGAACATCAGAACCAATCAGAGTACCAGGGACATCAAATTTATCCGAGAATCTGAGAACAAAGACATGGAAAGCTGAAATTTCACCTCCTCCTAAAGGCATTCTCTGGAGCAAGACCTAAGTATTAAGGAGAGTAATCTCTCCATATGCTGAACAATTTCTGCTCGTTCGAGCTTTAATGTTGCTCCTTACTTTTTAGCTAAAACAACTTGTTTCTTATTTTCTAATCTCTTGTCAAACAATACAATGAAATCCATCTCATTTCCACGGCAGACTCTCTCCCGCGAAAAATTTCAACGAAATGTTTATCCCGGCATCCTCCCTTTGGAAAATTTTTCCTTTGTCAACTAAGTCTTTGCTGACAATTCCTTCTCCAAACTGTTGCAATGGGATGTTTGGAGACTGCTTCTCCCCATGAAAGTACCATTATATATATATATATATATATATATATATATATATATATATATATATATATATATATATATATATATATATATATATATATATATATATATATATATTTATATATATATATATATCTATATTATTTATTTATTACGCACGTACAAAAAGACTAATTATTTAATTTTACATATCCCAAATCTGCGACTTCAGCATTCACTTTCTGCTGAGCTAAACAGAAACCACAGGCTCGTATAATGGAAACGCAACAGTCGGTGAAACATTTTCCTAGCTGCAAAGGAAATAAATATTTAACAATAACTTCTAAATAATAATTCCGTCCCAGAAAGGGTCATCCTCATTTTCTTCGTGATTTTATGTTTTATCAATTTGTGTAAAAAGGAAGTTTCTATCTTTAGACATACATACACTTTAGAGATAACAGGCTAGGTATGCTAATTCATACGTTCGACTCAAGTCAGGTGACACTTACGTTGTTAATATCCCGTATATATTCGTTGTTATACGGGAAGCTGGTGTAATACCGAATTAAAAATTTCCCCGGTTTCCCTTATATCTTTCCTCGTTTCGCTAAACTTCGAAACATAATACGTGGTTTTGACTTTCTAATCAGTGACTTATAAACGTTTTTATGTTCTTTTAAATTGTTGCAGGTTAGCAGGTGAAGGGCAATTATTATATTTCTTCTCTAAGTAATCTTTCCGCTGTAAGTATTTTAGAAGACCATTTGTCATCCATGGGTTTAGCGGTCGGTAATTTTTTGGTGACACCTTATTTGGACTTTTAGAATAAATGATCAATAAAAGCTTGTTTCACAATATCATAAAATTTATATCTAGTTCTTTTCTTTCATCAATAAGATCCTAAGGCTGCTGAAGGAGTTTAGGATTAAGCTGAGCAAGATTTTTTTTCAGACAGATTAAAGAATCAGGGGCTTGGTTTGCTTATTTGGGATCAACAAATCACAAATTATTGGAAAATGGTCTGAAATATCATTAATCAAAACAGTACTTTCATGTTCAGCCAGAGAAGAAGCTATATTATTTAATAAAGTAGCTGACTTATCAGTAACTCTAGTTGGAATCATGATCGTGGGTAAGAGGCAATGAGTCAGCATTGCTGAAAGAAAATCAGCCGGAAATCAGGAGGTTTATGTTAAAATCACCCATTAATATTATTTCACAAGGTTGCTGATGCATAGACTCAATTACTTCATTAAACACTTTAAAAAAGCAAAACAAAGAAGAACAACTTGGTGGTCTACACTTCTCCCACGTTATCACTTCCCGGGATGAAGTATATACCTTAATGAACAGAGACTCAAAAATACCTTCAACATTTTTTGACACATCTTCACGTACCTTATAATTAAAATATCTAATGTATAAATTGCAAGACCATCTTTGCTCATAATTATGCGTAGTTGCTTTCCGCAAACATACCCTGTAAACACAAGAATTACGTCAGATGTTTTTGTGACAAAAATTTTGCAGAGATCGACGATACGTCTGGAAGCTTTTTCATTAACCCTGAGTTTATACTTAGTATTAAGTATATTATCAACCATTAAATTACTAACATTAGGGTTACTTCCCACTGGTCCATTTAAAATTTCAACTAAATTCAAAGTATTCTTTTCACGTAAATTTAGATAATTGGATCTCTCTAAGAAACTATTTTGCAAAATTTCTGCTCAGCTCTTTCTCTTTTCTCCCATCTAAGGAGAATAGCATCATGTATTCGTGTCAGGCCCGATAAAATTTGTTCTCTTTCTGCAGCCACAGTAATTGCGAAGTTTTTGTAAAAGCATAGTTGAAAATTATACACGCCACTCACGCGTCCCTCCACTCGCATTGCAGTACAAATTATAGAAGGTTATTCGACTCTATTGCTATTTGAATGTATTCCTTGCGCAAAATTGTTTTTGGAATATTTCTTCTTGTTAATATTTATGGTTGGGTTGCTGCTTTGCCGGTGGTCTCCACAGCGACGTGGTAGGCTTTTATTCATTATATAGAGATAATTTATTTAAAAAAACCAAAAACAATACAAAAAAATTGTCAAAAAGCCTTATGGCTTGTGCGGCAATTGAACCTTATTGTCGGTTGCCTTATAAATGAGGTTGCTGTCTTAGTGAAACACTAGACTGTTTGACATCATCCTCCTCTTGTCACTTTTTCACATAACTTTTTGCATAGTTGGTTTTTGTCTCGCAATTTTTCTTGAAAGAGCTTAAATAACAATAAATGAATGGATGTGCAATGTTGTCTTTAACAGCTTCACTGGGTTCTAAAAAGCATATTTAGCTATTTGAAGTTGGTTAAAAATATATTCAAGGATTTGTGATTGACTTCCCTCTAAATATCATTTTCTAATAAATTTATCGAGTGGTTTTGAATCTGAAAATATTGAGATTATTGATGGTTTCATCATCACGCGTTTAATGAACTTAAAGTAAAACATGAATTCAAGTTTCGAATTATAAATAATCTCTGTGGCTGCTTTTCACTCGTGGAAATGGAGGACTTCATAGTGAATACCTACAACGTTGAAGGGTCCCAATGATTTTTAATTTACTGTAGTTTGCAGTACGGCTTTTGCCATAGTTTGTTGGTGTCAAAGATTGGGATGAGTTGTTGAAACGTAATTTTTCTTTTTTCTCCAATTTCATTCTTATCTGGTTCTGATTCTGCCTATGGCATGTCTATTAACAACAAAATTATTTTTTCTTCAATTTCTTTGGTGCCTTCTGATTCTCGCTTTTGCTTGGTACCGCTTACCTTTTAACCAGACATTTTGCTGTTCAAATTATCTGGTATAGTTCGTAGTTTTCTACTATTTTGTTTTTGTCTTGTTGTAACTGTCGTTTTCGTAATTATTGTAACTACTTGTTGCTTTGTTCCTTGTCACAGACCCTTACGTGTTTTTGTTTTCTCTAAGTTGTTATTTTAATCTAACTTCATTTGTTTCAAAGAATTATTAGTTATAGATTGTTCTTATTTTTCTTTCATATTGTAGTTCTATTTTCTTTATTTTGAAATTTAGTCATTCATTAGTTTAATAAGTCAAAATTTTCTTCTCTTCTCAAAATTAAATTAATTTGCCGGATAAATCTTTCTAACAGTTCTTGACTTCTTCTTGCACTTATTGATTTTCATCCCTTATTCTTCAGTTTAGTCAGTTTCAAATCCAAGGTTTGTTCTCTAGACAGACTCAATAATTTGTTTTATAATGATTATTATATATCTTAACTTTGTCATCTCACTAATGTCTTTAACTGTTCTGATTGGCCCTTCTCGGTTTGGTTAATTTAATATGTGTTCACATCATAAATTCAGTTTTGCCGCCTCGTCATGGTTTATTCTACTTTTTTGTTTTTCATTGTTGCTATACATTAAGTTCTATAGGTGTTCTGGCCTTTTTTTTATAGCTCTGCTCCTAAATAATTTAAAAAAGAGTGTTATTGCTAATAGTAAAAGAAATTCTATTGTGGCTTTGTTAAAATATATTTTGAATCATTAAACTTTGTTTGTAAACCTTTTTTGGTTTGTGTTCTAGAATGATTCAAGAACATATCTTTCTGCAAACTTTTTTTCTAATAGGATATAATTGCTTTTCTTATTGTTGTATAATGGTAGATAATCATGGCATTGGGCTTGATATTCTGCATATTTGCTGTAGAAATGTCTTGTAGTATAGATAGTTTCAAGTGTTATGTACTTGGGGAGTGTTTCTTTTTTGATGGTTGCTAGCTCGGAGAGAGCTACAATAGATTTATATCATGTATATGGAAAATTGCTATTTGAGGGTTACCGGAAGAGGGTTGACATTTTGTGCCGTCTTTCTGTGGTTTCTGTAGTATAGACAGAGGTGACAGTTTTGCCAAGTCTTGAGATTTGAAGAAGCTCCATCTGCCTCCTCCCGGCTATTCAACACAATATAAAGAAGGATATTTAAGAAAAGACATGCTATTAATATAAACATTAAAAATTTATACCAGGCATATAAACATTGATACAGCAGAATTACAATTTAATTGCAAATCAAAAACATATATTTCCAGGAGCAGAAGCCCAAACCAATGGAAAAATAATTTTCAGGTGTCATTGGGAAGCACTTATATAAACCAGAGAGACTATGAACTAGATATACACAGTTGCCAGTAGAGCAACACATCGTCCAGCCTCACCAGGGGTTAGTGGACTTTTCCTAGTTAGTGTAGTATTCGAGAGCTATTGTGCTTACCATTTGATAAATTGTCTAAAATATTTTCAGTTTTAACTTTTAACAATAGTGATTCTGCATTCCCTTTCTAAACTTTAACTTTTCCCTCCCCCTGCCATTGGAGCTTACTCAAATTTTAATAATATTCCAGCATGATTTTCTTTATGATTTATATAAACATTAAAGATTTATACCAGGCATATAAACATTGATACAGCAGAATCACAATTTAATTGCAAATCAAAATAATATATTTTCAGGAGCAGAAGCCCAAAACAATGGAAAAATAATTTTCAGGGGTCAATGGAAAGCGCTTACATAAGCCAGAGAGACTGTGAACTAGATACACACGGTTGCCAGTAGAGCAACACATTGTCCAGTATCACCAGGGATTAGACTTTCAGTTGTAAGATCATCATCACTTTTTAGGCCAAACCTTGGATTTGGGGTTCTCTGTAAATACATAATATATTGCACTAGATTATCGAATAATATATTAAAACGGACTCCTCCGTTTATAATGGAGTCGTCCCAGTTATTATAGTGGACTCGTCCCAGTTGGTGTAGTATTCCAGAGCTATTGTGCTTACTATTTGATAAATCGTTTGAAATATTTTCAGTTTTAACTTTTAACAATAGTAAATCTGTATCAATCTTCTATATTAGCTAATCCTAAACTCACCTATATCATATCCAACTGTTGCTGTAACATATCTCTCGAATTCCCTTCCTGAAGTCAGTGGTGCTAATTTACAAAATATGGTAAGAGGGATGCCAGGATTTTTTTTTATTAAATTTAGGTAGAAAAATGGTATTTTCTTAGCCTTAGGGGTGATTTCTTAATAGATTAATAGACCAAAAAAGGAGTTTTTCAGAGCCTAGCTAAAAAGTGGAAAATGTTACCTCATTTGCTATAAAATTGTTGTGAATTTCCTGTTCCTATAAAATGGGATTTTTACTTCTCACTATTTAATAAAGTAGAATTGAATAAAGAGTCAAACTTTAGATTGAACAGTAGGACGTTGAGAATGGAGCAGCCCCTTTCATACACGGAGTAATTTCTATTTGTTTTAGGTTTAAATTTTGCTCCTTACTTTCAGTTGAAAAAAACTATTTTTTTTTTATTTAATCTAGCTGGATAAAGCTGAGTTTCATCCATTCAATGATATTGTGTTCAAATGTTTAACTTAATTACATTCAAAAACATTATTGCCAGGAGCATAAGTACAAAACATTGGAAGAATAACTTTTAGTTATCATTGGAAAGCACTTACATGCCACATAGAGGCAATGAACTAGATATGTTCGGCAGCGAGTGGATATTGAGCAAACATATTGTCCAGTATCACGAGGGTTTAAATCCTCAATGATAAGGTTACCATCCCTTGCAACGCCCACTCCTGGATCTGTAGTTATCTGTAAATACATAATAAATTAAAATGGATTATCGCTTAATATATTAAGACGTTCACATCTTCATAAATGCACACAGGGAACTCAATGAAGGCCCACCTTGAAAAAACCTGTCTAAAATTGCAAGCTTTCAATCCCTCTGCTTACAAAGATCCTTCAATGTCTTCAGTTCTAATTTTGGATACAAGTAAATCAATGGCCATTTTTTACTTTAGTAATATTATGAGGCAACTACATGCATTTAATTTTTATTTATTACATAGTTGATGCTGCATAATCCATCTTATCTGAAATGATTTCCGTAATAATCATTCATTTTATTATTTCATAATATTCATTTTGTGCTGTCTATAGTTTTCAATGCATATTAAATTTTCTTGTATCCTAAATTATTAAAAAGATTGTGGGATTTATGTTCAAAAATTTCTAGGTTTCAAATTCTGAATATTTAGGACTTTTTTTCATTCCTTTTGCTTTATTCTCCAAGGCTTCGAATATAATAATGATCACGAGATCTCACAAGAAAAAATCAAATATGAATCAAAGAAATGAGATAAAATCTGACTTATTTAAGTTAGGGGGGGGGGGGGGGTCATTTGTTCCACTATACTTCGCTTTTTTAAACCTTCAAATTATAGCAGAAAATAATTGTGCTTTATTTTGGACATTGGTAAGTCCAATCATTTTTCATCCCTAACTGGTTTTAGTTTTAGATAAAAAGTGGAAAATGTTACCTTATTTGATATAAAATTGTTGTGAATTTCCTGTTCCTACTATTTACTCAGTGTCCCAGATTTGTTTTAAAAGATGTAGTAAAAATTAAACTGAAAGCTTCTTACTTATTATAAAACGAGAAATTTTAGCCTGGCTACATACGCAGCACACGTATAGAGAAGAAGAGGAGGTGTTGGAGATGTCAACAACCCATTCTATGCCTTCAATATAACAGATTGAGCCTACTTGCATGATTTTGCTTTGAACAAGGAGAGATTCACTTGCTTTCTCGTAAAGAAAAAGTAATGGTACAAAGAGGAATAAGAGGACACTAGAGAGGCTATAGGACCAATTTGTGCTTCCTAATAATATTTACGTAAAACTTGCGAATTTTATGTTGAAACCAATACCAGCATACATTGTCTTATCGGTCTATGGTATCCAGTTTTAGCCACCAGTTTGAAAAACGAAGGATGTCTGGTCGTTTTTTTACCAGAGTCTACATAGTTCTCTTTTTTCTTGTGCGTTTTGCTACAAAGTATTTTTCACCTCGTTGAAATTTCCAAAATCGTGCATTACCTCAAAATGGCTCAAGCTCTTTAGATAGTATAGACAAGCGTCAAAATGAAAATTGCATTTCTCTTAGTTGAGATATTGATTTCTCGCCTCCAGCAAAATTTTTAATATTATTGTAAAGAAGGAAACAATAGTAAACCTCCTTTTCCGTTACCAATGAGATAAACATTTCTATCGGGATGCAAATGTGACATAATGTCTCTACCTCAAACGCTCTTATGTATATTTATCTTTTTCAGACCTAACACATCTTAACCGCTTCTATGTTTCTATTTGGATTGGAGGGAAGTTGATCAACTTTTCACTTTGATTTGGCTTTTTTGTTATCTTTGAGTTGGGAGAGGGTGTTGCAGTTAATTTTTTTCCGGCTACCACCAAATCTAAGAGCGATTTTGCATGGACTATAGATTTTCACTTCTTCTTATACCCTATTAGCTCCGGTTAAAAGAGAAGTAAAACCACCTTTTGGGTCCCAGGCAAGAAAAGTAAGAAAATGTAAAGACAAAATGTAGTTAAAGCCGAAAACGACCAGGTACACAAACAAGCACAAATAATATAAACGTACATCAGCGATCTCTGCTCTTCAAATTAATATTAGAATGGAACTCTTTGTTTAATCAATAAAATATGATTTCCTTTCAATAAACTTTTTTTTCCCTTTACCTTGCTTTTCTAGTGATAAACTCTGGACCCGTACTTTTTAAGATATTTTGGTAGTATCAACTCCGTTTTTTCGACTTTCCCTTTCTTTACGTAGAAATCCCAGGAACCGGGTAAAGCAATGCACCGAATCATCATTCTCATCTTTAGAAAGAGGACAAGTAGACCTGTCTTCTTCAAAAACTTTTTTTTTGCAAATATTTTTAAATGTTGATCTATTTAAAGAGCAGATGGCCCTGATCTACATCCAATAAAAGATATGTAGCTGGTAAAAACAGCTGAGGGTAGAACTTTTGCGAATAAACTACCTTCACATCCTAACAAAAGTTTAGTCTTTTCAAGTTATTTATCTTTTCCATTACTGGACCATTTTGCAACGTTCAATGCAAGGAAAGCAAATAAAAGTAGTGGTAAGAGATGATACAAGTACAATTGAACTAAACAAAATTGTCAACTTTAGTATCAATTTAAATTTTGGAATCCACTTATCTGCTTGGAAACAAAATATTTACTTTACATGAGATGGCAAAAATTGGTAAAAGCCAGTAGAAAACACCAATTTCCGAGTCAGTGAGTCCAAGATCTTTCCAGGTCTTAGAATGCGCAGGAATCAGTGCAGCATTTCCTGCGTATAAATAAAAATAATGAAGCCTCATCAGAAACATGGATTCTATCACCATTTTGGTTGAGCAGCCTAACTACAATGCAGTCTAATATGAAAACAGTCTATTTCTAAAACTTCAATAAAATCTGTTGTTCACTAGTGAACGGGTTTGCTCCAAATGAACTTAGTATTGTCTTAATTGGGTAATTTATCAAGTCCATGGCCTCTCACAATGCTTTTCTTTGGGGTTTTTGACTTGTTCTGACTTTTGGTCACCGAGAGTTTGTATAGACTTATTTAATTCATCATATAATGTTAGGGGTCTATCTATGGGTGTGATATGGGGTACCATGTCGTCTGGGAATCGTTTTGGGGGTAAGGAGTTGACATTCTATCGAGAAAAAATTGGGTTTTCGGGGAAATGGTATTGTCCAATTCTTCCGACTCTTCACTTGAAGATGAATCGTTCTCTTTTGCGTTTTCGCATTATGAGGGCTCTATCTTTGGGAGCAATCATATTTGTCATCGTTAATAATTCGGAGAATTCTTCCTCTTCAGTACTACTCTCAAAATATCCTTGTTTGAAAACGAAAAGGTTTTAGTTCGTTTAATATTGATTGGGGTGATTTTAATTTCATCATTGGAGGATTCTGACGTTATAGGACATGGGGTCCATGCTTCTTAGAATTTCGCTCTTTTTATGACTAATCGAGTCTTATAGATTTTTCCAGATTTAGCGTTTATGAATTGAAATATAACATTATAGTCATACTTTTTAATTATTCTGTAAGGTCCAGAATATCGATCAGAGAGCTTTTACCCGTTGTTTTTTTTTAATTTTTTACGGAAACACAATCTCCTATTTGAAAATTAAGTCATCCTTTGATATTTTGGATGTTTTTGGCTTCTTTTTGTATTTTGAGTTTTTGATTTTTTTTTTTACACGTTTATAAGTCTTTCTCATTCTATTAATGAATTCTTGTTATTAGTGAGAATATCAAGTTACTGAAGCCATTCGAAGGTAAGTCTCCTTTTGTCTATGAATGTCAGGCACAACAAAAAATCTAAATCAAAATATGGGTTTCTCAAAGCACTTCTAGGGAGCCTATCCACCCTAACACGCTCAAAAAGTTTCCTAACTACTCCGTAAACTCCCATTTTCACTTGGTTGAGCAGTATTTTTCAAATGAATTTACGCTAACTCAAGAAAGGTATACTCACGCCAAAGGAAATGGGATATCTAGGCATCAAACCAAATTGATCTTGAGCTCTCAAGGTCATTCTCCCCATGCATATGAGTAACTCTATGGTTGAAATTGTTCGTTTCCTCTATATTGGCATCGGCAACATTGGCAACATGACCACTCATTGGACCAATGTACCCAGCCTAGTGAGAGAAGGGATAGTTGATGTTGCTTCTATTGAATTGTAATAAATCCCCTGATATATTTTAAATTCCGTTCAGCAGTTTTCAGTCAAATTACTAAAGTTTGAATATATGAGACGTGTTTTAAGTATTTTCCGTTTGAGCATATGTACACAGCGAAAGATCATTTCAATAAAGTAAATATATTTCCAGAATACATTCAATTTTTGACATAGTTACCAAGTTTTTCCAAACACTTATTATAATTCTCAACTTATTTTAAAGTAAAGTCTTCATCTGGCCACCGTCTCCAATAGCCAAGAGTTTACTGCTGTTTTAATCTTGTCGTCATCTTTGTACCAGTTGCCACTGAAATTAGAAGATTGAACAGACTTTCACAGCATAAAATCATGGCGTTGGTGTTTTGGGATAGGCAAGGTCTTTTTTTGGTCGACTTCGGGCAACAAAAACAGGGTATAAATCAATGTGAGGATAACCTCAAAGCAATACAATAGCCTTATCCCATTAACCGCAAACAAGAAAACTTAGCTGCAATAACTCTGGATTATGTTCATAGATGTCGCTTGGTGTATTTTGATAACAATGTTTATTTGAACTCGAACAAACAGAATTTTTTTTATAATTCAATTACCGTCTCTGAATGATACACTTCAAAATGAAAACGCCATTGTTGCACTATCCTTATTAGGACTCTCACCCCAGCATCTCTTGTAAGTACAAACTCGTAAGTGTAAGTACAATATAGCTAAAATACTGCAAATTTTATAACTGGGCTAGCTCTTTAATTTTATTTTGTTTAATTATAAATGTCAGCTTTGTTTTCTTTTTGCAAACCATTCCCATTACCCAGTAGATGTTGTGTTACTTCCCTCACCACCCCCGCTCCCTATACTCTCCTCCCACTTTGGTTTTTTTTCAAGATGTGCAAACTTAAATAAGCAAAAATTATAGGAAAAGGTTAACAACCACTGTAACAATAAAAAACACTAAAATACACTTAAATTCATTGAAAAAGGAATACACTTGTCAACACTTTTTGTCAAGAATTTTAAAAAAAATTCTCCGATTTTATACGTTTTGCGGTAACCATCTTCGGGAAAAAATTTGTGGAGTATGTTCTTTGAATTGCTGTTCTATTCCACTAAGCAACTGATGCCCATTAGCATAAACAATAGTGGCTCTCGCTGTTGCTCTACTAATTGCTTCTATAAGGTCATGGATCTTCAGATTATCTCGAAATTCCTTGTCACTGAAATGTTTCATAATAGTTTTAAAGATAAATTCTGTCCTCTTGAAACCTTTGGAACTCATTTCTTGAATAATTGTTTCTAGCATGTTTTTGTCCGTATATGATTCTAAGTTTTTGTTAACACAAATGACACTAATTTTGTATTCCTTTCCTCGAAGTGGAAAATTTCTTCCATTAAAAAAAAAATTTACTAAATGCGCATCTTTAGTTTCTTCATCAGAAATTGCTAGAGAACTCATAAGGCTCTTTGCCTCTGAAAAAGCACCTTCTCCATCCCTTAGGAGACCTAACGAGGGAAGCAATAGGACCCCAAACAACAGGGAAAAGAATTTCGTCATCATAACGTGGAAGTTGACTTTGGACCGGGTGTAATGATACGACAACAGCAAGCTCAAGAATATCGGAATCAATAAAAGGTTTTTTGATATAAATGAAAGAATGGTTGACAGACATTGTGCAGAGATGCGGTTCATCTTTTCTGACGGAGCAAGGTTCAAAATGTTGATGATGACATTCGGTGTTGAAAACACAAAAACGAAACACACAAGACCAAGATAGGTAAAAAACCACATAAAACCCCGACATAAATTTTTTGCATCTTCTTCAGTTCTCATTTTGTAGAGCTTGCTCCAGAGAATGCCTTCAGGAGGAGGTGAAATTTCAGCTTTCCATGTCTTTGTTCTCAGATAATGGGATAAATTTGATGTCCCTGGTACTCTGATTGGTTCTGATGTTCCAGGTCTTCTACTGAACGAAGGCGATTCTTTTTCTTTTCAAATTAATGTCTTTCAGAACCTCTTGAGCATCCTCCAGAGTCTCAAATATCACAAAAATCAGTCGCAAGCAACTTTTAGAAGCATCCCACAATGCAAATCCCTCCTACTGCTTCATTTTTTCTACCTTTTCTGAGCAGTAGGTGTTAGCATCGACCCTTGACCTAGATTCGTAAGGGTTGTTACTGCAAACTGATTGTTCTTCAACATTGTACCACACCAAATTTTTAAAGGCAGAACAATCACCATGGACGACAATACAACAATGGATGGAACTTTTATCAGGGCCGTTTGAAAATTTAAATAGCTGAGAGCATCACTCACACAGAGCTATCTATATTTCTTGATGACTATCAATTTTGCGACTGGCCATGGCTGACGAACCAGCAAAGAATGAATTAGAACCCCTCCCGGAATTAACCCTGGAAAATGCCCATAAAATATCAACTCATCAGGCATTCTTCATATTATATAGACAAAGGTTGGAAGCGTTATTTGAACTATTCAATACAGAAATAGAAAAACTCAAACAAAGCACAACCTGTATATTTGAAGTATTTTTCCGGAGGAGTAAATATAAAAGATCAACAAGTTTAATTCCAATAGTAGGGGAGCTTGCTTCTCGACTATTCGGTTTGTCAACCGAAAAAGATTTGAATATATTAAGAGATAATGTTAAAAGGCTCAACACAGCCATGAATACAACACTACATGTGCAAAAAATACAAGCAAGTATCGCCAATCATAAAAAAGACAAAATTGTGGCCATATCCAAGAAAATCTTAATCTCAATGAACTATTTAAAAAATGAAGTAGACAGAGTAATCTCTAATTCCAGCCTAACGATGGTGTCACTCGACATTGTTATTATGTCTTTGTTGAAATTAGCCACTGTTGTCAGTAAATTTGAATTCGCGTTATTTGAATTAACAGGAGAATCCCTTTCTTACGACTTAGTGGATCCCTCGGATCTTAAGAACATCCTAAATGAAATAAAAACTCACTTAACATTTGGTCTCCACTTACCAGTAGAACCAGAAGTAGCTAACTTGTTTTTATATTATACCAAACTAAAGGTGCATATCACCGAGATCAATGAGCAATTATTTAATCAAGCTTTAATTAATCAACAATCCATATATGACCTATACAAAATATCTACCTTCCCCATCAACATTAAAGAGACAAACTCCTTCATGAGCATCATCCCAGAAGCGGAATATATGTTAATAGATCAAGACAAGAAAATACGCACTAGCAAATGTCGAAGAATTAAAAGAATGCGTGTCATTTAAAAATTTGGTCTGCCAACTAACATTACCTATATATAACGTAAAGATAGGATCATGCATGCTAGATCTATTCTTAAAGGAATCACAGCAACAACATATTCCTGATTCTTGTGAAGCCTTAATAGGAAATACCAAAAGAGAAACTTTCATTAATTTGCGGAACGACTTATGGTTATTTACAGTACCTGAAAATACAGTAGGAACCCTATCCTGCTGTAACAATACAGAAAAAATTGACCCCAGCTATCAAACTGAAATATTGTTACAGGATGTTGGAACTATTACAATCAAACAAGGTTGCACTCTTGTAACTACAGAAACAACTGTCCAAACATCTCTAATCACAACCAGCACTAACGTCATGAGCCCAAAAATAATAAACTTTCAAGGAATAAACTTGTCCTTCACGATTCTGAATATAAATGATGAGGAATCTAAAACATCTATATGGCCAAAAACAGAAAAGATTAAATCATTCATCTATTTTCAACCAAATTAACTATACAGTTAAAATAAATAGATGGATAAATTTATTCACACGAAAGCCCAATTGGGCCATTCGCTATTTAATTTGTCACAAAACTACAAAACTAGGATCTTTTTAGGATTGAGGGGGTTTATTATTAGTAAAAACTTACCCTTCGATTTCCGGGTATTTTTGGATGTTTTACCAAAATATCCGGAAATATCCTTCGATCCCCTTGCCCATTCAGCCATCAGTCTTCGTCTCTTATCCATTCTATGCTCGTGTCCAGATTTTTTTTTTATTCATTATTTTTATCACAGGTAATGGCTAACAATCATATACCATTGTGAATGTGAACATACAACTT
Organism: Artemia franciscana; assembly: GCF_032884065.1. Classification (NCBI taxonomy): domain Eukaryota; kingdom Metazoa; phylum Arthropoda; class Branchiopoda; order Anostraca; family Artemiidae; genus Artemia; species Artemia franciscana. The sequence continues at coordinate 63,454,498 of NC_088869.1, read as the reverse complement.
ACAGACTTACTGTCTAACAATGTTTATGAAACGTCTTAGAACAAACGTGTTTTATTTTCCAAAGGGTTTCGTTTTCGTTCATCTTCTTAGAAAAATCTTTGCAGCAATCAAAGATTTCTTTGCAAATTTTTATTTGTTTTAAGTTTCAACTTAGCTCTTTACATTCATATGAAAGCTATGCTTTTTGTGGTTAATTGGGTAAATCACCTACAAATATCTGATCAAATTGACAAGTATGGTTAAAAAGATTTAAAAATGAACGGAATTTGCATGAGGGCACCATAGAAATCTTGGGAGGGGGACCAGACCCCCCCAGCCCCCTCCCCTGGATCCGCCCCTGCTCGGTGTAGCTCGGGAATTGCATTATACCTTAGAAATAGTTCTTTCAATGGACTAATAACTCTATTTTTAATTTGTTTACACTGCGTAATATGCCTATTTTTGTTTCCTTGTCACCAACTTCAACTTTAAAAAATTTGGCATCTTTTTTACACTGGATGACTTTAAACGATGGAACTGTAGGCTAGTCAATCCCAATTTAAATAATATCTTTAAAAAAATCAGTGGCAGTATTTTTGTTGTCACTGGCTGTGTTCCGAACAATAATATTTTTACCCCGTCTGATCCATATCCAGTTTAGAAGCCCTATCCGACAAATCTAAATTGCCTTTGACTGGGTTTTAGCTTCGTCCACAAGAACTGACATCTGGGATTTCAAGGACATATTTTCAGTTGCTAAAAACGTGATTTTAGTATCAAAGCTAGTAACTTTAGAACATTGCTCCAACTGGGACACCTCTAATTTGGAAACACGGACGTCTAGCGCTGTTAGCTTATCATTCATCATGTCAAGTTTCTTTCCATTTTCTTGAATGCCTGCTAGCACCTGGTTAAAATTTTGTGACAAAGTATCCATGGTAACTGGGGCAGTCGAGCTTCCGGTGCTAGTAACTGTAGAATTCAAAGGGTTCTCGGGGTCTTCGCCAAGACGATTACGTTTGCAATTACGCCCCATATAAAATTGAGATTAAAATTAAGACTAGATATTCGCCTACCTCGAGTAAGATCATTTATTTACCCACGGCGATCTTATCGTGATATTGACTTTCACCGTTAGTTACTGGCATGGCTAACACCAGGCAGTAATAGCAAAACCAGGAAACAACAGCAACATTAACATCAGGTAGATAATTATATCAGGACTCTAATGCATAAATAATCGCCACAGCAGTGAAAAAAACGTAGGCTTCAGAATTCTCTAAGATAAACTGGCTCCACTCCACACTGATAACAGGCACCCTCTACGCAAACTATGGCATCACTCAAACGAGAGCATAAAAATGATCAGTCAATCCCATAATATTTCCATATGAATACTATACATCCAAGTTAATTCAAGCTGGTTTCACAATAAATTATCCTTTTTTTTTGCAACATAATCTGATTATAAAAGGCATTTATTTAATAGATAGATGCTCACAATATGGTTGTTGAATGAGAACAGGATCATGGAGGTTGGAAGTATCAGAACCCACCGCATATTATGAATGTTAAATTAAAAGTCACACCAGCTATAGAAAAACGGATTGTACAGGATTGACAGCACCAAGACAGAATTCAGTGACATGAATTTAGGTTAAGAAGGCATAAGCGACACCAGTGTACCACTAGACAATTAAGGCTTTTTAAATCTTCAAAAATAGGGGAAATGTTTTCATAAATGTAGAGAAACAAAGAAAAATCAAATTACCAAGAAATAATACAAAAAGAGGGAGAAATACATAAGAAATGGACAATAAATTAGAAACACAGGTTTTCAGAGGAAGCAAATTTATAGGGGATTTTTTTTAGCAGCTTTCCCATCTTTTAAAACTATGCTGAATTGCTATTATTTATTTTTTACTACTAGAATTAACTCACCCGCAGTAGCGCTAATAGTTCTTGCAAATCTATCCAAAGGAGCTAAAATGGGACTCAATATAAACAGTGTTTCATGGAGAACTAACCACCAGGTAAAGCTTTTTGCCTAAAAATTGAAAACAAATTTTTTTTTCTAGTTACAACTCATAGAACATAATTGGGACGAACGAGACTGTTAAAAGTGGCTCTACTTAACTCTGTCAGACATCCTAAACTGTTATGCCGGGCTAACCATGGTTCAAGTGTAATTAAAGCTATAGAAGAAACACATATTTTTGTTCCACAAAGCGAGAAGGCTTTTCAGGCGATTTTTGGGAAGGTAGCTGCCAAAATATGAAAAGAATTCCAAAGAGTTCAATTTTGCAAACACTTGAATAGAGGTTTAGGAGTTCAAGTGATTTAAGAAAAAATTCATTACATGAGATCAATTCTTAAACTGACTGAAAAGAAGTAAAACGGAAAACTTCAGTCTTACCTGATACTGAATCAGCTGAGCATTCACATTCTGCTTCATTGCCGACTTGTGGGCTGCAACGATAACCTCCATGTACAGGGGACAATGGAAGACCAGTATCAACTGTTTCACCTGAACGATGCAATTATGCACAAATGAACATATTTTATTACATTATATACTACTACATTTACAAGTTCCTATTTTAATACTATAATGTGCACTGTTGCTGAGTCTATTTTTGGAGGGGAAGGGGCTCTTTATATTGATATTAATCCAATCACAATATGCTGAAAATGAAAAAAATATGAACAGAAATCTTAGAAATCTTTTAAAATTTGTATGGGCTGGCTTCGTATCCTATGCCCCTTTTGAATGGTTCTGGCCTCAATATTCTCAAAACTTGCACCTACGATGATAGGTTTATTTTACTGTTTGATAAGCAACTGAATAAAATAACCAGTAATTTTTATTTTAAATAAAAAACAATATGTTAGTGGTCTTAAAAGCGGAGCTGGAGGATGAACTTCCGCGACAAATTTTGAAAGAATTTTTCATAGAACTAATGAATATTTAAACAGGATATCTGATTTTTTTACTGTCTCTACAATATAAGAGAACTGAAATGGTAGACCAAAAAAAAAAACAGTTAATTTGAGAAAGAAAGTAACTTTACAAATGGGGTTCAATCCTTTAGTGTTCACTAAGTAAACCTTAGTGGCTTAGTTAATCAAAATGAAGACTTGAAAAGCGTGCTTGCTATTGAACTGATTGTGGCTAATCATAAAGAGAAAAAGGTTGTGAAAAAAACTCGCGGTTATTAAACAGAAGGACTATGAAGCAACTAAGGCTTGAAAAGATTTCGATTTTAAGTGCTGATAAGCTCTAAAGATAATCTGCCGAACAAAATTCTATTTTTATCAGTCAATTTAAATTGACCAGGAATTGGTATCTTTGCTCCCGAAGAGGAAGTTTCATCTGACGTTCTTTCTCTTTAGAAAATATTAAAGAAAACATTTATTTGAAAAATTTAAATTCCTCAGAATTCGAGCTCTTAAGTATCCTATTGTGGGTTTTCATCTAGATAGAGTTTTGTTGAGCCATAATAAAAAAAGGACCAAAAAATATACACAAATATTATCCCTGGTCAATCAAAACGTCTAGTCAAAATCCTTGACCAATATTAGGGCTAATATTGATGATTAAACCAGAAACAAGCAACACAATTTTATATCTGAATTAGATACTTAGATTTATTATCTAAGTTCTGCTTATGTTTCGGCTATTCAGACAAGATATTCAATACATGTTTTTGTATTTTAAATTTTACTGGCTGACGTGACATTCTTTCAATTTTTTGTCTTACTTTTATGTTTATACCCACAGATAACTAATTCTGTCTTGGATCCTTTTACCATCTAGATTTCAAATGCGTTACACTTACTAATCAACTGCGTCCATTTTACCAAATCAACGCAAGTAAAACCAACGTGAAATACGCAGAAAATAATAAGAGAAATCATAGACATCAATCAAGGGACATTAGAGTTTACAGAAGAAAATATACTTGTGTGACTCGGTTTTTACAGTGAATTTGTTTCGGATTTTTTTTTTTTTTTTTGACTAATGAACTGATGGAGGCTCTGGAGCTTATGATAAACCGGATCCACCAATATATATCGTACTGAGTCCATTTGGATAACTTCTTGTTTAACATCAGTGAAGCCCTTGGAGGTATTATGCGTTTCAATTCATAGTGAAAAAGAGCTATAAGCGACAATTATAGCCAAAACAGGATTTCAAATAAAATGATAAGAACCACTAAAAAAGATGGTATTGACTTCTGTTTTATTTTGTTAAACAGTTCATAGCAACGAACGTAAATAATGAGCAGCTTTTGCCTCTAGTAGCTGGAACTAAAAAAATATAAACAATTTCTAAATAAAAAAAAATGGGTGTTTATGATAATTGCAAATATATATAAATCCAAAATTTATAGTTACTGAATTACAGTTACGATCCCCCAAAAATTTATATTATTTTCGAAAAAGGTAGAAAACATTACCAAAGAGAAGAGTGATTTTGATGAAAATTACACCACCAGATATAACACATTCAAGCTTTTAGACACATCCAGCCCTTTCAGAGTTTTCAAACCCTTGTTTCTAAAAGTGCGAAATTATTAATTTTCAGCAAATCACCTCAAACTGAGGCACCACTTAAGCTGAACTTGCTTGAATTTTTAAAGAAGTATGATTGTATAATGGTCGGATAGAAAAAATGAGAGCCTTATGAACTAGTCTTTAAGTTTCTTCAAGTTCCACTTATTTCTATGAAATAACAATATCCCAAAGCTTCAGGCTACTTATCCTATTTTCTTTGCATCAGTAAAAGACTTTTTACTAAACTGCTAGTTTTAAAAAATGCTACAAATACAGGTAAATATCACGAATCAATTTATTTGAGACTAAATTTTAAAAAAATAAGTTTTTCAATTGAAAGTAAGAAGAAACATTAAAAATGAAAACGAACACATATTATTACGTATATGAAGGGGATCGCCCCTCCTCAACACAACCCTACTATATCCCTAAGGTACACCAAACTTCACAGGAAAAGACAATGAGACTGCATCATTTAAAATGACATTAAGGAACCTAAAATGACATTAACTTCCATTTATTCCAAGACTTCTCACTCGATGAAGCAATATTTGGTAGTCAACCGTGTCAAACGCTTTTCTAATGTCAATGAAAATAGACATAGGTACGTTACCTGAGTTTAATGCACAGTTAACACTTTATACCAGGTGTTGTAAGGTGTGCGTTGTGGAATTACCCTTACGAAAACCAAACTGTGTCTGACTCAAAATCCTATTCATCTGAAGGAAATTATAGAGCCGTTTATGTACCACTTTCTCCGTTATGTTTGAAAAGATGGGTAGAATTGAAATATTATATATCTTATTATTTTCTTATGCCTTAGTATTTCTTAAGCCCTAATTTTGACTATGCCTTATCCTAAAATAGCTAAAGACCAGGACAGGTGTGTGTTTTCTTTCATTGAAACCGCCCATATCCATCATTTCAGATGTACTTTACGCCAAAGTTCAAAGTAGGACTTTATTCTAGGTTAAGATTCAATTTGATCGATTCCAAGGCCAACTATGTAGCTTGAGGGAGATTGTGTAGCACTGTATAGGTAAAACTATGTATCAGTTACAATTCAGCTGATTCATTGTCAAAATTATACGTGTTATAATCTAATTAGGCTGTTTAAATGATATTTCAGACAATACTTCAAACGAATATAATATTGTATATGCAATCACATTAAGCAAAACACTTGACTGAGGATACGCGCTAACAATATTTTAGAGCTTTTGACTTCTAGTCTATTACTTTTAGCCTATCATTTTTTTTTAATTTATTTTAGCGTATCAAACATTCTTAATATATTATTGTTTAGTAGTTCTACAATTTTAACATCCTTACATTATTCATTTCTGATTTTCGTTTCTGATTATTTTTTCAATTGAAAAACACGATGAAAATTCGATAGAATTTGTTCGTTGGAACTTTTGGAACGTCTGCCTTTGTTCATTTGTCTTTAGGGGATACAGGATTTAAAAGAATGTATTTTTTTTGGGGGGGGATGGTAAGAAGAATGAACATTGTATTTCCTATTCTTTAAACCGGTAATCAGACATACACTGGATAGCCTAAATAATCAGAGATGCAATAATATATATATATATATATATATATATATATATATATATATATATATATATATATATATATATATATATATATATATACAAAAAAAAATACAAATCAGAATAATGAAAAATGAAAAGATGTACTTACAATATTCCGATGATATTATGTGCCTAAAACAAAACTAAGTTTACCATTTTATAGAAAATCAATGCATTTGACACATGCATCAAAAATGAGTCCTGAATGTCGTTAAAGGTTGCAAAGGCCAAGAAAGCTTCATTGTTTTCTGCTACGGAGAATAAAAGTAAACAAGCCTCACTGAAAAAAGTTTGGTGTAGTATAAAGTTAATATAAAGGAAAAACTAGAAAAAGAAAAGGAAAAAACTGGAAAAGTAAAAATAAAAGCATCAAAAAAAAACTGGAAAAAGAGTAATGTGTGTGTTTGAAGAAGCTAAAAACTCTCCCAACATAAAAAAAAAACAAAGCAAGTCGTATACTGCCTTTTTGTGACTAAAGTAGCAAAACAAGGACAGACAGACCGACAAAATTTGCGATTGCTATATGTCACTTGGTTAATACCAACTGCAATAAAAATGGTAATTAACAAGACCTATGTTAATTAGTCGGATAACTTTTAACCGACCACTCAGTGTCACCTTAAATAAGGTATGATGAACTATTCATTCATATCAAATCAGACACGGATGCATAAAAAAAGAAAATAGAGGAAAAAGCTTATTCTATTTGTTCGTAATCCGATTTGATGAGCTTTGAATTACGTTTCACAAGTGCATTTTTATTCTTATTATGTGACTTATACCAAATCTGGTCATAGTGCAGCCCAACTTCTTTTCATTGGGGGAAGGGGGTAGGGCTGAATTCACTGATTCCTGTTTTTTAACTACGCATTTTTATTTTAAAATCACCTACGAAAAACCAATTATTACTGGTCAGCCATGCTGCACGAAAAAAGAACAAGACAAAGAATAAACCCAAAAGCGATTTTCTCCAGTCTGATGAGGGCAAAACTCTGTTTGACAAGTGTATTTGACAAGTACGAAAAATTTCACTGCTGCAGAATCCAGCAGGGACAAAAATAGAAGAAGAGAAATCCCTAGCCACCTATTTCCCTTCTCCGATTCGATAGACTAATAATTTGGATCGTCAAGCCCATTTTTGCTTTGTTGCTCCCAGTTTGGTCATAGTGCATTACCGGAATGACCGGTAGAAAATAATAATTCACGACGTAAAGTTTCGAAATGACGCTTAAACAATAATCTGCGACGTTTCAATACCCTGCTATCTGCAGAGAAGAAAAACAATTTTTTTTCTATTCAAAGGACAAGTGATGAAATGGGATTGAATATTTTTTTTATTAAATTTTGCCGTTGGCTCCAATCAAAGGACGATGTCATCTTCTTTGAAGGGGTTTCCATTTACCCCTACTCACCATTAAAGATATTAGTCAGGCTTACTCCGGGCTTATTCCCTCTCCTTTGTGCTACTCCAGCAAATCTTCGCCACCTTGGAGTGCTGATTTCCTTGATCACCCTCCAGGGTTTTATTTTGGGAAATATTTGCTCTGTCTTTCCTTTTAAACTTTGGTTGAGGCTAGTTGTCAGTCGGGAACATATATTTTTGTTCAACTCCTGGCTCACCTTCCTCAGGCCTGCTGGTGTAGAGATATGTCCCCTACTGATAATCCCACTTAGCCTTATGGCAACTTCTCTCTCCCACTGAAAAAGTTTTTTCCATGCTGGGGCTTCTCATGGCATTAATCATTTTTTGTTGTAAATAGGTGTCTCCATGATAAATATATTAGAGGACAAGTGACAGGGAAATCTACAACGAATCACAAATCAAAACGATGTTAAACAAAATATAAAGCTAGTGTGAATGACTACGATCAATCAAATAGGGAGCAGACACAGGTGAAACTGTTAAAAATGATGAATCACCCCAAGCAACTAAAGCAAAGAGTTTTTGACAAGCGACAGCAAGAATTACATCGAATTGCAAGCCAATCCATCCCAATCTACTAAAAGCCTCTCTTTACATCCCTCTAAATTGTTTTCATTTCCCTGATAGCATTTTTACGACATCCTCCCAGCCACAGACGATCTGATTCCCATTTAACCCTAGACCTTTGCCCGAAAAGGATTAGTTTTCGGAAATCTATCATCTTTCATCCGCAGAACGTACCCTAGCCATCTCAACCTTCCCCGCGTTATAGCTTTAGAAAGCAGGATTGAACCACACTCTTCCTACCGTCTACTCTTTGAGTACGGTCAGTAAGCAACGTACTTAAAACTTTCCGTAGGCAATTTTTCAGGAAAACATACAACCAATCTTCGACCGTTGATCGGAGCGCCCATGCTTCAGAGCCATATTTGTTCACTTTTATCACTGTAGTATCTAATGTTCAAATCTTGGCTAACAAGCTTCTCTTTCAATTCTTCCAAACTTTTTTCATCTGTGAAAACACTCTCAGTTGTTTATTCTACCTTGTAACATCAATCTTCAAGCCTACTTTAACACCCTGAATTTGCAAAACATCTAGAATCTCATTCACTCTTCTCACACTGTCATCTAGGAGGCCTAAATCATCAGCAAAATCTAAGTCCTGGATAGCTTTAATTTTCCGTTTGATTGCCTGTTCTCCCCAAACCCTTGCTGTCCTCATTAGGTCAAAGTTTATGAAAATGATCCATATAAAGGGGGATTGAACACAACCCCGTACAACACATAAATTATCTCCTGATTTAATACAAAACCAGCTGCTAATCTTAATTTTTACCTTAATGGCAGAAACATTATTCTCAATCATAGCACAAATAACCTTAATGTACTTATCCGGTATACCATACATGGATAAGAATGCTTTAATAAAGCTCTTCTATCAACCAAATTGTACGCTTGCACATAATCTATAAAATTGAGCATTAAAGGTGTTTGATAACATCTAAGTGAGAATTAGGTTGAAATATCCTCTACCCTTCTTAAGACCACACTGTTTTTCTTTCATATAGTTTTCCAGGTAGATTTTGTGAGAGGTCAGGTGTTCACCAGCATGACACTCAGATACGAGCAAATATTCAGGTTCCTCGACTTGCTTCTAGTAGGTCTTCTTTTTCTCTTTTTTACAGAGCTTCCAAGCTTTGGAACAAAATTAGTAAATATATTAAGGATAATGGTAATTTCAACCAGTTTAAATCTCATTTACGTGTGGAGTTGCTCGGTAGGTATGCTTTCGAAACAGATCAACTATATTTCATTGGGTTATTTTTCTGTATCTTTTATGTGTTTTACGGGGTTTTATAATGTTGTGTTTCGTTGATTATTTTTCATGTTGGTTTCAGTAAATGGTCTCATACTCCTTACCCTTTTTCTTTGTTTATTTTAGCACATCCTCGTAGGCTCGCACTTTTGTTGTGCTATTATATAAAAAATGATTATTTTCATTAAAATTACTCTACTACTACTGCTACTACTACAACTATAATTTTGTCTACGGCATCTCTCTGCCTAAGAAGTATCATACTACGAAGTAGTATGCTACCTAAGGAGATCAGACTAATGCCTCGATAATTATTACTCTCACTCGCATCATCTTTCTTATACACTGGCTTAACAACATTGCAAACAACCCTGCTACATAGAATAATTTCAGTTCCCCGTCTTGAGCAGGAAGGATAATCATTTTTCGAATTGAAAAGAGGGAGAGATTTTATTTTCTTTATAACTGGTTGGCCAAAAAGACATGATAGGGAATCATGTCTAATAATCTTTATTAGATTCTGACTAAGAAAGAGAATCTGTGCAAGTCTTCTATTAATGCTTAGATTAAATGTAGAAACGTACATGTATATGCTTGTAATGCAAGCGATCATGGTTTTCACGCTCGTTTTTAAGAAAGTTACTTGCCATGGGCAAAAAATATTTTCAGTTTTCAGTTAAATGGGCCCTTATCCAATGTTCAATGACGGTTGGTTCAGTACAATTACACCTGAAGACTAATAAAAGAGAAAAGGTTTTCAAGGCTTGGGATTTTAATTTTCTTATATACATAGAATGCACCATGTCATTGGCTCTTTTTTTTTCCACGGCGGTACTTTATGACTGAAGCTGAACTTCATGACAGAAAATTCAATTTAGACGGTTCTCACGACTACAGTAGCTTTTTGAATGTCATATAAAATTCGCCAGGTCTTTGATTTGAGCTAAAGTTTCTTTTGGAGGATACGAGTACTCTTTACAGCTTCAAACATATTTTTGAAATATAAAAAAATATTTAAAAGGAATTTTTTGGTAGTTCGGATTTATTATATTACTTATGAAATAATATCTAACATACAATTTATCAAATTACAACAGTCTTTGGCATTTGTTACTTTATTACTCTCAGAATCTTATAAATTAAATCATTCTTGTTTGTTCTAGGGGAAAGAAGATTCGTTGGAAATTGGAATATTGGTGAAGGATGACCACGAAGAGGAAAAGGATTAGCCCCCAAAATCGAAAATGTAAACGATTTTCTTTTATTTTTTTATAGTTTTGCATGTAATTTATTGACTTTCATTCTTTTTTTTTACTTAACTTAAGTCTGAAATGTTTTAATATTGCTCTCAAAATTTGTTGTATCCATTTCTTGAAATTAGCAGCTCCGTAAAGGCGAAGAGTTGTAATTGCATATAGCTGAACATCTTTTTATTATTTCGTGTTCCTAGCACCTTATGAATTTGAGGGTAATTGTGTTTTGCTAACTTTCTTCTTTATTTGATCACGCCCAATAAGATTGGTACTAATACATAATCACAGCTTGATGAGCAATATGATAGGCGTTGCATAATAAGCACTTAAATAAAAGATTAAAACGGGTTAAATAAAAAAATGAGATGAAATTGTTTGACGGTTGTTATTGTGATATATTTCAAGAGTGAAAGATTTTGCTACTAGTAGATTAAAGTTCACAGCAGACGTCGTATATAATGTTTTACAGTTCATTCTTGTATCCCATGGTAACTTATCCAGGAACCATGATTACTTATCCTTGGCATTGCAGGAACGCTTTTTACGTCAGAGGTTGAGAGAAAGACTTTCTTGAAATTTACTTGAAACTGTCTTGATTAGCCCTTGAAAAAGATATGCTGGCTAATACAGAAAAAAAAGTGTAAGTGAGGTCATATGTCACTAAAATATTCTAACTTCTCAACAGTGAAAATAGTTTCTGATTCTCAATGCATGAAACAAGAAAGGGTAGTAATTACGAAATACAGGAATTGTCAGCAAAGACTTAGTTGACAAGGGAAAAATTTTCCAAAGGGAGGATGCCGGGATAAACATTTCGTTGAAATTTTTCGCGGGAGAGAGTCTGCCGTGGAAATGAGATGGATTTCATTGTATTGTTTGACAAGAGATTAGAAAATAAGAAACAAGTTGTTTTAGCTAAAAAGTAAGGAGCAGCATTAAAGCTCGAACGAGCAGAAATTGTTCAGCATATGGAGAGATTACTCTCCTTAATACTTAGGTCTTTGCGCTGAAGTTTGACACTTATGAGTCAATTCTTTAGCAAAAAATCCCGAAACACAAGGGACATTTAATTATAAAAAGAATCTTTTTTACATTGCTAAAAAACTTTATCGTGGAGAGTGAAGTATTGAGGAGGACATAGCCCCCTCCTCTTCCTAATAATTTTAATTCGTTTTAAGTTTGAATCCTAGTCCTTACTTTTGTTTTGTTATCAAGACTCGGTTGAAAATGAACTTGAAAGACTCGGTAAAAGACATTTTCTTCTACAATAGATAAAGAAGGTGAATAACTCTTTTTAGAAAAAGGCTTTAAAGGCTACCGCAGCGTTACATTAAGCCTTTTGATCCAAAAAACAGGGTAAGTAAGGGTAAGTGAGGTCATATGTCACCAAAATATTCTAACTTCCTACGAAATTCTAATTTTCTTCACCTATCCTGTGTAAAGTCTGCCTATCCTGTTTAGGGAACGGTGTTTAAGGTCTGAGAAGTAGTTCAACGTTACTGTGTTTAGCAGAAACGCCAATGATAACTTTCAAAACTCTTCTTTGAGCTCTAAAAACCAGGAGAGTGTATATGAATTCTGTCCTACATTTCCACGTTACCCCAGAAGATGAGAGGAGTAGGACGGGCACCATATAGGCTGAACATAATTGCAGAACCAGAAAATAGTTTGGGCCGAACCAGAACATAATTTGCACTTTACTGAAGACAAAATACATTTTAAATGTTTCTTCTCTTTTTAGGCTTAATGAATCCAATTAAATTAAGGCATGGTGGCAGACCCAACTAATAAAATTCAACATTAAACTGTGATAAAGATTTGCACTTTTGTTGCCTATGTCAAATGCACTAGCTTCCTATAAATCGTTAAATTTAGTTCTTCTTTAGGAAAATAACGTCACTTCAATCATTGTTGGATTGGCTGTTGCATTAGGCGTTTTGCTTTTGGTGTTGTGTATTACATTAACAATTGTGTATTACATGTTAAAAATTTATGTTAACATTAACATTAATTGTTAACAATTTATTTGCATTAAAAAAGTTTCTATCCTCTCGAAAGCTACCATCATATTCTTTTTAAGCGATATTTGAAAAACATAGGTTGATAATATGACCTAAAAATTCTACATTATCCGTTTTAACAAACTTGTCTACGAGCGTCCATATCTTCCGACGACCAATTCTTAAGTTGGTATATAACTTGCAGGAATTCCTCAACTGACACCAGCGTTAGAGAAAAAGAAAAAGATCCTGTGGAAAAGAGATGAGTAGAAACCAGAAAATTTTTAAAATCTCAACTTTCTAATCTTGGAAACTTTCCTTGCCATTTTGATGTTTCTCAATTTCACAATCATCGGTGTAATATCTCTTTGGCCTCTTTTAGTAGAATTACTTAAACGGTTGTGGTAAATACTCTAAATGTCATTTTGAGAAAAAAACTGATTACTCTCATTCCCTGTGTTCATCCATCTCTATTATCTGTGTGAGGAGGATATTCTGAATGTCATTTTGCGAAAAACAGTGACTCCCATTTTCTGTATTATGATATTCGTTGTTGCTGATTTCAAAACCTCACCCTTTAACTGCTTCACACCATTGAAAACTAGGTTAAGTAGGAGCTTTTCTTGTTCAAAATGGTCTCTTCTACTTTCCTTCTGTGCCACACGATGTATAACTGTAATATGCTCTAAAATTAATGTGTAAACTCAAGGGACACTGAGAAAGAGATTTCATTAATTATCTTCTCCCTCGATTACTTTAAGGAATCTCCACTTTTCTTTTGTTTATCCTCGCACTTTAAAAAAAAAAACCTTTTCAGTAATTGTTTTCATCATGGATTTTTGGGTTCTTGCAATCTCAGCCTCGCTTGTAACAGTTTTCTTCAATAGCTAAGATGACGAGCTTGCTGGCTTATTGATTTTGAGCGCAGTGTACGACTTACTTTGTTTTTTTTTATGTTGGGAGAGTTTTTAGCTTCTTCAAACACACACATTACTCTTTTTCCAGTTTTTTTTGTGATGCTTTTATTTTTACTTTTCCAGTTTTTTCCTTTTCTTTTTCTAGTTTTTCTTTTATATTAACTTTATACTACACCAAACTTTTTTCAGTGAGGCTTGTTTCCTTTTATTCTCCGTAGCAGAAAACAATGAAGCTTTCTTGGCCTTTGCAACCTTTAACGATATTCAGGACTCATTTTTGATGCATGTGTCAAATGCATTGATTTTCTATAAAATGGTAAACTTAGTTTTGTTTTAGGGACATAATATCATCGGAATCATTTTTGGATTTCTTATTCCTATTGGCTTTATACTTTTGGTCATATTGTGGAAAAAACGAAAATCAAATTCCGATCAAAATCAACTTGTAAGAGATCGCAAAACTTGTGAATATACGTAAAACTTGTGAATATACAACAGGCTTCGCTGTCCCATTGTCTGTGCGTATAAATAGATTGTCAGGTTTACCGACCCTCAAAGATGCAACATACAATTGTACATTGGTAAAGCAATCTGTATTAAGATCTATACCGCATTTTTCTAGTGATTGCCCTTGAGCTTTGTTGATGGTGGTTGCAAATGCTAATCGAATTGGGAATTGCAATCTTTTAAATTGAAAAAGCAGATCCGTTGGAATCATGGGAATGCGAGGAATAAGAACAGCCTCACCCTCATAAGGCCCTGTCAAGATTGTGGCATCTATTAGGTTTTCCATTGTTTTTTTTTTACGGCAAGTCGTCATTTATAACTGCATCTCGCAAATGAATGTATTGTTCAGAGCGGAGCTTGGTCTGATTCAGGCGGACATATAGCAAACGTTCTGATTCAATTTTAGCATACATATCCACGACAAATTGGTGAAACAATTCACGGCATTTTAAAATATAATTTTCTTCATCCTGCCGAATCATTAGTCTATAGGAATAATAATGCATTGCACTGCATTTCTTATTCATTTCTTTGTTAGTGGCTGGATTCATCAATTTAATATTAAAGTGATAGCCGTCGGCTCCATCCCAAAAAATGATAGGATATTGTAGGGCATCGTAGCATCGATGAGTTTCAGCAATTCTTAACAACTGAGCGTTTCGCTTATGTAGAATAATATCTCGAGGTGAAAACTGATCACCGACCATAACGATTGCCACTTCGTCGATAGTCGGAGCATTGTATCTACGCACATGTTGGCCAGGAGGCGTTTTGTCAGCGGAAATAACAATTTTATGAGTATCAGTAGGCATCAAATCGATGGCTGTTTTGAACAGACGCACTAAATTATTATTTTCGTGGAAAAGATGTTGCAATTGGGAAACGATTGTCCTTTCAACGTTGGGAGAAATTTCGCAACGTGCATTCAATTCAGAATTTCTATCACTGATGAAGTACAATTGTAAAAATTTATGATTCTCGCCTGAGAATGGTAGAAGGGACCCTGCTTTATGATAAATTTGCCCTTTTACTTTGAAAGTAGACATAAATTGATCTGGATTTTCGATTTGGGCTCCAAACGACGTCATTTGGAAACATGAGTTGTATCGTCTGATTTTTGACAAAAAACGCTTAGATTCTGACGTAGTTCCAGTAAGGAAAGTCTTCAATGGCTCTGGTGGTGCAGCCAATAGAGGAAGTTTAACTTTTCCTGAGGCGCAACACATTCCCATTGTTTCACCATTGAATTTCAAGGCCTTGCAATAGGGACAAATTTTAGACATTGTCCCGATTTGAACACATCTACTCAAGCTATAATCATCGACTGGGTTGTACCTGAATGCCAGGCGATAACTTTCAGATTGCTCTGATTCCTCGGCACGCTTTCTTTTCTTACTTTCTCTATCAGCAGCAAGCCTGATTTCTTGCTGTTCTTGTAATTCCTCGGCACGCTTTCTTTTCTTACTTTCTCTATCAGCAGCAAGCCTGATTTCTTGCTGTTCTTGTGATTCCTCGGCACGCTTTCTTTTCTTACTTTCTCTATCAGCAGCAAGCCTGATTTCTTGCTGTTCTTGTAATTCCTCGGCACGCCTTCTTTTTTCACATTCTCTTTTAGCAGCAAGTCTGCTTCTGCGTTGCTCTGGTAGTTCCTCGGCATGCTTTCTGTTCTTTCTTTCTCTATCAGCCTCAAGGCTGTTTCCCTGCTGGTCTTTTGATTCCTCGGCACGCCTTCTTTTTTCACTTTCTCTTTTAGCAGCAAGTCTGCTTCTGCGTTGCTCTGGTAGTTCCTCGGCATGCTTTCTGTTCTATCTTTCTCTATCAGCCTCAAGCCTGTTTCCCTGCTGGTCTTTTGATTCCTCGGCACGCCTTCTTTTTTCACTTTCTCTTTTAGCAGCAAGTCTGCTTTCGCTTTGCTCTGGTAGTTCCTCGGCACGCTTTCTTTTCTGACTTTCTCAATCAGCAGCAAGTTTTTTGGCATAGACTCTTTTAGCATCTTCATCAGTCATTGTAAACTTAAACATTAATAGATTTCTACGCGAACATATGTCTTATATAACTTGAATGACGTCACCTTCAAAGCAAAAATGACGGCAACTAATTTCATGACGTCAGCTGAAACATGACGTCACCTGATCCACAGATCCACAGATCCACAGACAGACAGACAACTTATTTTTATATATATAGATATATATATATATATATATATATATATATATATATATATATATATATATATATATATATATATATATATATTATTGCATCTCTGAGACTATCCAGTGTATGTCTGATTACCGGTTTAAAGAATAGGAAATACAATGTTCATTCTTCTTACCATCCCCCCCCCCAAAAAAAATACATTCTTTTAAATCCTGTATCCCCTAAAGACAAATGAACAAAGGCAGACGTTCCAAAAGTTCCAACGAACAAATTCTATCGAATTTTCATCGTGTTTTTCAATTGAAAAAATAATCAGAAACGAAAATCAGAAATGAATAATGTAAGGATGTTAAAATTGTAGAACTACTAAACAATAATATATTAAGAATGTTTGATACGCTAAAATAAATTAAAAAAAAATGATAGGCTAAAAGTAATAGACTAGAAGTCAAAAGCTCTAAAATATTGTTAGCGCTTATCCTCAGTCAAGTGTTTTGCTTAATGTGATTGCATATACAATATTATATTCGTTTGAAGTATTGTCTGAAATATCATTTAAACAGCCTAATTAGATTATAACACATATAATTTTGACAATGAATCAGCTGAATTGTAACTGATACATAGTTTTACCTATACAATGCTACACAATCCCCTCAAGCTAAATAGTTGGCCTTGGAATCGATCAAATTGAATCTTAACCTAGAATAAAGTCCTACTTTGAACTTTGGCGTAAAGTACATCTGGAATGATGGATATGGGCGGTTTCAATGAAAGAAAACACACACCTGTCCTGGTCTTTAGCTATTTTAGGATAAGGCATAATCAAAATTAGGGCTTAAGAAATACTAAGGCATAAGAAAATAATAAGATAAATAATATTTCAATTCTACCCATCTTTTCAAACATAACGGAGAAAGTGGTACATAAACGGCTCTATAATTTCCTTCAGATGAATAGGATTTTGAGTCAGACACAGTTTGGTTTTCGTAAGGGTAATTCCACAACGCAAACCTTACAACACCTGGTATAAAGTGTTAACTGTGCATTAAACTCAGGTAACGTGCCTTTGTCTATTTTCATTGACATTAGAAAAGCGTTTGACACGGTTGACTACCAAGTATTGCTTCATCGAGTGAGAAGTCTTGGAATAAATGGAAGTTAATGTCATTTTAGGTTCCTTAATGTCATTTTAAACGATGCAGTCTCATTGTCTTTTCCTGTGAAGTTTGGTGTACCTTAGGGATATAGTAGGGTTGTGTTGAGGAGGGGCGATCCCCTTCATATACGTAATAATATGTGTTCGTTTTTATTTTTAATGTTTCTTCTTACTTTCAATTGAAAAATTTATTTTTTTAAAATTTAGTCTCAAATAAATTGATTCGTGATATTTACCTGTATTTGTAGCATTTTTAAAACTAGCAGTTTAGTAAAAAGCCTTTTACTGATGCAAAGAAAATAGGATAAGTAGCCTGAAACTTTGGGATATTGTTATTTCATAGAAATAAGTGGAACTTGAAGAAACTTAAAGACTAGTTCATAAGGCTCTCATTTTTTCTATCCGACCATTATACAATCATACTTCTTTAAAAATTCAAGCAAGTTCAGCTTAAGTGGTGCCTCAGTTTGAGGTGATTTGCTGAAAATTAATAATTTCGCACTTTTAGAAACAAGGGTTTGAAAACTCTGAAAGGGCTGGATGTGTCTAAAAGCTTGAATGTGTTATATCTGGTGGTGTAATTTTCATCAAGATCACTCTTCTCTTTGGTAATGTTTTCTACCTTTTTCGAAAATAATATAAATTTTTGGGGGATCGTAACTGTAATTCAGTAACTATAAATTTTGGATTTATATATATTTGCAATTATCGTAAACACCCATTTTTTTTTATTTAGAAATTGTTTATATTTTTTTTAGTTCCAGCTACTAGAGGCAAAAGCTGCTCATTATTTACGTTCGTTGCCATGAACTGCTTAACAAAATAAAACAGAAGTCACTACCATCTTTTTTAGTGGTTCTTATCATTTTATTTGAAATCCTGTTTTGGCTATAATTGTCGCTTATAGCTCTTTTTCACTATGAATTGAAACGCATAATACCTCAAAGGGCTTCACTTATGTTAAACAAGAAGTTATCCAAATGGACTCAGTACGATATATATTGGTGGATCCGGTTTATCATAAGCTCCAGAGCCTCCATCAGTTCATTAGTCAAAAAAAAAAATCCGAAACAAATTCACTGTAAAAACCGAGTCACACAAGTATATTTTCTTCTGTAAACTCTAATGTCCCTTGATTGATGTCTATGATTTTTCTTATTATTTTCTGTGTGTTTCACGTTGGTTTTACTTGCGTTGATTTGGTAAAATGGACGCAGTTGATTAGTAAGTGTAACGCATTTGAAATCTAGAAGGTAAAAGGATCCAAGACAGAATTTGTTATCTGTGGGTATAAACATAAAAGTAAGACAAAAAAATTGAAAGAATGTCACTTCAGCCAGTAAAATTTAAAATACAAAAACATGTATTGAATATCTTGTCTGAATAGCCGAAACATAAGCAGAACTTAGATAATAAATCTAAGTATCTAATTCAGATATAAAATTGTGTTGCTTGTTTCTGGTCTAATCATCAATATTAGCCCTAATATTGGACAAGGATTTTGACTAGACGTTTTGATTGACCAGGGATAATATTTGTGTATATTTTTCGGCCCTTTTTTTATTATGGCTCAACAAAACTCTATCTAGATGAAAACCCACAATAGGATACTTAAAGAGCTCGAATTCTGAGGAATTTAAATTTTTCAAATAAATGTTTTCTTTAATATTTTCTAAAGAGAAAGAACGTCAGATGAAACTTCCTCTTCGGGAGCAAAGATACCAATTCCTGGTCAATTTAAATTGACTGATAAAAATAGAATTTTGTTCGGCAGATTATCTTTAGAGCTTCTCAGCACTTAAAATCGAAATCTTTTCAAGCCTTAGTTGCTTCATAGTCCTTCTGTTTAATAACCGCGAGTTTTTTTCACAACCTTTTTCTCTTTATGATTAGCCACAATCAGTTCAATAGCAAGCACGCTTTTCAAGTCTTCATTTTGATTAACTAAGCCACTAAGGTTTACTTAGTGAAAACTAAAGGATTGAACTCCATTTGTAAAGTTACTTTCTTTCTCAAATTAACTGTTTTTTTTTTTCTACCATTTCAGTTCTCTTATATTGTAGAGACAGTAAAAAAATCAGGTATCCTGTTTAAATATTCATTAGTTCTATGAAAAATTCTTTCGAAATTTGTCGCGGAAGCTCATCCTCCAGCTCCGCTTTTAAGACCACTAACATGTTGTTTTTTATTGAAAATAAAAATTACTGGTTATTTTATTCAGTTGCTTATCAAACAGTAAATTAAACCTAGGATCGTAGGTGCAAGTTTTGAGAATATTGAGGCCAGAACCATTCAAAAGGGGCATAGGATACGAAGCCAGCCCATACAAATTTTAAAAGATTTCTAAGATTTCTGTTCATATTTTTTTCATTTTCAGCATATTGTGATTGGATTAATGTCAATATAAAGAGCCCCTTCCCCTCCAAAAAATAGACTCAGCAACAGTGCACGTTATAGTATTGAAATAGGAACTTGTATATGTTGTAGTATATAATGTAATAAAATATGTTCATTTGTGCATAATTGCATCGTTCAGGTGAAACAGTTGATACTGGTCTTCCATTGTCTCCTGTACATGGAGGTTATCGTTGCAGCCCACAAGTCGGCAATGAAGCAGAATGTGAATGCTCAGCTGATTCAGTATCAGGTAAGACTGAAGTTTTCCGTTTTACTTCTTTTCAGTCAGTTTAAGAATTGATCTCATGTAATGAATTTTTTCTTAAATCACTTGAATTCCTAAGCCTCTATTCAAGTGTTTGCAAAATTGAACTCTTTGGAATTCTTTTCATATTTTGGCAGCTACCTTCCCAAAAATCGCCTGAAAAGCCTTCTCGCTTTGTGGAACAAGAATATGTGTTTCTTCTATAGCTTTAATTACACTTGAACCATGGTTAGCCCGGCATAACAGTTTAGGATGTCTGACAGAGTTAAGTAGAGCCACTTTTAACAGTCTCGTTCGTCCCAATTATGTTCTATGAGTTGTAACTAGAAAAAAAAATTTGTTTTCAATTTTTAGGCAAAAAGCTTTACCTGGTGGTTAGTTCTCCATGAAACACTGTTTATATTGAGCCCCATTTTAGCTCCTTTGGATAGATTTGCAAGAACTATTAGCGCTACTGCGGGTGAGTTAATTCTAGTAGTAAAAAATAAATAATAGCAATTCAGCATAGTTTTAAAAGATGGGAAAGCTGCTAAAGAAAATCCCCTATAAATTTGCTTCCTCTGAAAACCTGTGTTCCTAATTTATTGTCCATTTCTTATGTATTTCTCCGTCTTTTTGTATTATTTCTTGGTAATTTGATTTTTCTTTGTCTCTCTACATTTATGAAAACATTTCCCCTATTTTTGAAGATTTAAAAAGCCTTAATTGTCTAGTGGTACACTGGTGTCGCTTATGCCTTCTTAACCTAAATTCATGTCACTGAATTCTGTCTTGGTGCTGTCAATCCTGTACAATCCCTTTTTCTATAGCTGGTGTGACTTTTAATTTAACATTCATAATATGCGGTGGGTTCTGATACTTCCAACCTCCATGATCCTGTTCTCATTCAACAACCATACTGTGAGCATCTATCTAATAAATAAATGCCATTTATAATCAGATTATGTTGCAAAAAAAAGGATAATTTATTGTGAAACCAGCTTGAATTAACTTGGATGTATAGTATTCATATGGAAATATTATGGGATTGACTGATCATTTTTATGCTCTCGTTTGAGTGATGCCATAGTTTGCGTAGAGGGTGCCTGTTATCAGTGTGGAGTGGAGCCAGTTTATCTTAGAGAATTCTGAAGCCTACGTTTTTTTCGCTGCTGTGGCGATTATTTATGCATTAGAGTCCTGATATAATTATCTACCTGATGTTAATGTTGCTGTTGTTTCCTGGTTTTGCTATTACTGCCTGGTGTTAGCCATGCCAGTAACTAACGGTCAAAGTCAATATCACGATAAGATCGCCGTGGGTAAATAAATGATCTTACTCGAGGTAGGCGAATATCTAATCTTAATTTTAATCTCAATTTTATATGGGGTGTAATTGCAAACGTAATCGTCTTGGCGAAGACCCCGAGAACCCTTTGAATTCTACAGTTACTAGCACCGGAAGCTCGACTGCCCCAGTTACCATGGATACTTTGTCACAAAATTTTAACCAGGTGCTAGCAGCCATTCAAGAAAATGGAAAGAAACTTGACATGATGAATGATAAGCTAACAGCGCTAGACGTCCGTGTTTCCAAATTAGAGGTGTCCCAGTTGGAGCAATGTTCTAAAGATACTAGCCTTGATACTAAAATCGCGTTTTTAGCAACTGAAAATATGTCCTTGAAATCCCAGATGTCAGTTCTTGTGGACGAAACTAAAACCCAGTCAAAGGCAATTTAGATTTGTCGGATAGGGCCTCTAAACTGGATATGGATCAGACGGGGTAAAAATATTATTGTTTGGAACACAGCCTGTGACAACAAAAATACTGCCACTGATTTTTTTAAAGATATTATTTAAATTGGGATTGACTAGCCTACAGTTCCATTGTTTAAAGTCATCCAGTGTGAAAAAGATGCCAAATTTTTTAAAGTTGAAGTTGGTGACAAGGAAACAAAAATAGGCATATTACGCAGTGTAAACAAATTAAAAATAAAGTTATTAGTCCATTGAAAGAACTATTTCTAAGTGATAATGCAATTCCCGAGCTACACCGAGCAGGGGCCGATCCTGGGGAGGGGGCTGGGGGGGGGGGCCTGGTCCCCCTCCCAAGATTTCTATGGTGCCCTCATGCAAATTCCGTTCATTTTTAAATCTTTTTAACCATACTTGTCAATTTGATCAGATATTTGTAGGTGATTTATCCAATTAACCACAAAAAGCATAGCTTTCATATGAATGTAAAGAGCTAAGTTGAAACTTAAAACAAATAAAAATTTGCAAAGAAATCTTTGATTGCTGCAAAGATTTTTCTAAGAAGATGAACGAAAACGAAACCCTTTGGAAAATAAAACACGTTTGTTCTAAGACGTTTCATAAACATTGTTAGACAGTAAGTCTGTAAGTTGTATGTTCATATTCACAATGGTATATGATTGTTAGCCATTACCTGTGATAAAAATAATGAATAAAAATATTATATTACTTATGAAATAATATCTAACATACAATTTATCAAATTACACCAGTCTTTGGCATTTGTTACTTTATTACTCTCAGAATCTTATAAATTAAATCATTCTTGTTTGTTCTAGGGGAAAGAAGATTCGTTGGAAATTGGAATATTGGTGAAGGATGACCACGAAGAGGAAAAGGATTAGCCCCAAAAATCGAAAATATAAACGATTTTCTTTTATTTTTTTATAGTTTTGCATGTAATTTATTGACTTTCATTCTTTTTTTTTACTTAACTTAAGTCTGAAATGT
Source organism: Artemia franciscana (assembly GCF_032884065.1). Lineage (NCBI taxonomy): Eukaryota > Metazoa > Arthropoda > Branchiopoda > Anostraca > Artemiidae > Artemia > Artemia franciscana. The sequence continues at coordinate 63,431,717 of NC_088869.1, read as the reverse complement.
TTTAATATTGCTCTCAAAATTTGTTGTATCCATTTCTTGAAATTAGCAGCTCCGTAAAGGCGAAGAGTTGTAATTGCATATAGCTGAACATCTTTTTATTATTTCGTGTTCCTAGCACCTTATGAATTTGAGGGTAATTGTGTTTTGCTAACTTTCTTCTTTATTTGATCACGCCCAATAAGATTGGTACTAATACATAATCACAGCTTGATGAGCAATATGATAGGCGTTGCATAATAAGCACTTAAATAAAAGATTAAAACGGGTTAAATAAAAAAATGAGATGAAATTGTTTGACGGTTGTTATTGTGATATATTTCAAGAGTGAAAGATTTTGCTACTAGTAGATTAAAGTTCACAGCAGACGTCGTATATAATGTTTTACAGTTCATTCTTGTATCCCATGGTAACTTATCCAGGAACCATGATTACTTATCCTTGGCATTGCAGGAACGCTTTTTACGTCAGAGGTTGAGAGAAAGACTTTCTTGAAATTTACTTGAAACTGTCTTGATTAGCCCTTGAAAAAGATATGCTGGCTAATACAGAAAAAAAAGTGTAAGTGAGGTCATATGTCACTAAAATATTCTAACTTCTCAACAGTGAAAATAGTTTCTGATTCTCAATGCATGAAACAAGAAAGGGTAGTAATTACGAAATACAGGAATTGTCAGCAAAGACTTAGTTGACAAGGGAAAAATTTTCCAAAGGGAGGATGCCGGGATAAACATTTCGTTGAAATTTTTCGCGGGAGAGAGTCTGCCGTGGAAATGAGATGGATTTCATTGTATTGTTTGACAAGAGATTAGAAAATAAGAAACAAGTTGTTTTAGCTAAAAAGTAAGGAGCAGCATTAAAGCTCGAACGAGCAGAAATTGTTCAGCATATGGAGAGATTACTCTCCTTAATACTTAGGTCTTTGCGCTGAAGTTTGACACTTATGAGTCAATTCTTTAGCAAAAAATCCCGAAACACAAGGGACATTTAATTATAAAAAGAATCTTTTTTACATTGCTAAAAAACTTTATCGTGGAGAGTGAAGTATTGAGGAGGACATAGCCCCCTCCTCTTCCTAATAATTTTAATTCGTTTTAAGTTTGAATCCTAGTCCTTACTTTTGTTTTGTTATCAAGACTCGGTTGAAAATGAACTTGAACTTGAAAGACTCGGTAAAAGACATTTTCTTCTACAATAGATAAAGAAGGTGAATAACTCTTTTTAGAAAAAGGCTTTAAAGGCTACCGCAGCGTTACATTAAGCCTTTTGATCCAAAAAACAGGGTAAGTAAGGGTAAGTGAGGTCATATGTCACCAAAATATTCTAACTTCCTACGAAATTCTAATTTTCTTCACCTATCCTGTGTAAAGTCTGCCTATCCTGTTTAGGGAACGGTGTTTAAGGTCTGAGAAGTAGTTCAACGTTACTGTGTTTAGCAGAAATGCCAATGATAACTTTCAAAACTCTTCTTTGAGCTCTAAAAACCAGGAGAGTGTATATGAATTCTGTCCTACATTTCCACGTTACCCCAGAAGATGAGAGGAGTAGGACGGGCACCATATAGGCTGAACATAATTGCAGAACCAGAAAATAGTTTGGGCCGAACCAGAACATAATTTGCACTTTACTGAAGACAAAATACATTTTAAATGTTTCTTCTCTTTTTAGGCTTAATGAATTCAATTAAATTAAGGCATGGTGGCAGACCCAACTAATAAAATTCAACATTAAACTGTGATAAAGATTTGCACTTTTGTTGCCTATGTCAAATGCACTAGCTTCCTATAAATCGTTAAATTTAGTTCTTCTTTAGGAAAATAACGTCACTTCAATCATTGTTGGATTGGCTGTTGCATTAGGCGTTTTGCTTTTGGTGTTGTGTATTACATTAACAATTGTGTATTACATGTTAAAAATTTATGTTAACATTAACATTAATTGTTAACAATTTATTTGCATTAAAAAAGTTTCTATCCTCTCGAAAGCTACCATCATATTCTTTTTAAGCGATATTTGAAAAACATAGGTTTATAATATGAACTAAAAATTCTACATTATCCGTTTTAACAAACTTGTCTACGAGCGTCCATATCTTCCGACGACCAATTCTTAAGTTGGTATATAACTTGCAGATATTCCTCAACTGACACTAGCGTTAGAGAAAAAGAAAAAGATCTTGTGGGAAAGAGATGAGTAGAAACCAAAAAATTTTTAAAATCTAAACTTTATAATCTTGGAAACTTTCCTTGCCATTTTGCTGTTTCTCAATTTCACAATCATCGGTGTAATATCTCTTTGGCCTCTTTTAGTAGAATTACTTAAACGGTTGTGGTAAATACTCTGAATGTCATTTTGAGAAAAAAACTGATTACTCTCATTCCCTGTTTTCATCCATCTCTGTTTTCTGTGTGAGGAGGATATTCTGAATGTCATTTTGCGAAAAACAGTGACTCCCATTTTCTGTATTATGATATTCGTTGTTGCTGATTTCGAAACCTCACCCTTTAACTGCTTCACACCATTGAAAACTAAGTTAAGTAGGAGCTTTTCTTGTTCAAAATGGTCTCTTCTACTTTCCTTCTGTGCCACACGATGTATAACTGTAATATGCTCTAAAACTTATATGTAAACTCAAGGGACACTGAGAAAGAGATTTCATTAATTATCTTCTCCCTCGATTACTTTAAGGAATCTCCACTTTTCTTTTGTTTATCCTCGCACTTTAAAAAAAAAAACCTTTTCAGTAATTGTTTTCATCATGGATTTTTGAATTCTTGCAATCTCAGCCTCGCTTGTAACAGTTTTCTTCAATAGCTAAGATGACGAGCTTGCTGGCTTATTGATTTTGAGCGCAGTGTACGACTTACTTTGTTTTTTTTTATGTTGGGAGAGTTTTTAGCTTCTTCAAACACACACATTACTCTTTTTCCAGTTTTTTTTGTGATGCTTTTATTTTTACTTTTCCAGTTTTTTCCTTTTCTTTTTCTAGTTTTTCTTTTATATTAACTTTATACTACACCAAACTTTTTTCAGTGAGGCTTGTTTCCTTTTATTCTCCGTAGCAGAAAACAATGAAGCTTTCTTGGCCTTTGCAACCTTTAACGATATTCAGGACTCATTTTTGATGCATGTGTCAAATGCATTGATTTTCTATAAAATGGTAAACTTAGTTTTGTTTTAGGGACATAATATCATCGGAATCATTTTTGGATTTCTTATTCCTATTGGCTTTATACTTTTGGTCATATTGTGGAAAAAACGAAAATCAAATTCCGATCAAAATCAACTTGTAAGAGATCGCAAAACTTGTGAATATACGTAAAACTTGTGAATATACAACAGGCTTCGCTGTCCCATTGTCTGTGCGTATAAATAGATTGTCAGGTTTACCGACCCTCAAAGATGCAACATACAATTGTACATTGGTAAAGCAATCTGTATTAAGATCTAAACCGCATTTTTCTAGTGATTGCCCTTGAGCTTTGTTGATGGTGGTTGCAAATGCTAATCGAATTGGGAATTGCAATCTTTTAAATTGAAAAAGCAGATCCGTTGGAATCATGGGAATGCGAGGAATAAGAACAGCCTCACCCTCATAAGGCCCTGTCAAGATTGTGGCATCTATTAGGTTTTCCATTGTTTTTTTTTACGGCAAGTCGTCATTTATAACTGCATCTCGCAAATGAATGTATTGTTCAGAGCGGAGCTTGGTCTGATTCAGGCGGATATATAGCAAACGTTCTGATTCAATTTTAGCATACATATCCACGACAAATTGGTGAAACAATTCACGGCATTTTAAAATATAATTTTCTTCATCCTGCCGAATCATTAGTCTATAGGAATAATAATGCATTGCACTGCATTTCTTATTCATTTCTTTGTTAGTGGCTGGATTCATCAATTTAATATTAAAGTGATAGCCGTCGGCTCCATCCCAAAAAATGATAGGATATTGTAGGGCATCGTAGCATCGATGAGTTTCAGCAATTCTTAACAACTGAGCGTTTCGCTTATGTAGAATAATATCTCGAGGTGAAAACTGATCACCGACCATAACGATTGCCACTTCGTCGATAGTCGGAGCATTGTATCTACGCACATGTTGGCCAGGAGGCGTTTTGTCAGCGGAAATAACAATTTTATGAGTATCAGTAGGCATCAAATCGATGGCTGTTTTGAACAGACGCACTAAATTATTATTTTCGTGGAAAAGATGTTGCAATTGGGAAACGATTGTCCTTTCAACGTTGGGAGAAATTTCGCAACGTGCATTCAATTCAGAATTTCTATCACTGATGAAGTACAATTGTAAAAATTTATGATTCTCGCCTGAGAATGGTAGAAGGGACCCTGCTTTATGATAAATTTGCCCTTTTACTTTGAAAGTAGACATAAATTGATCTGGATTTTCGATTTGGGCTCCAAACGACGTCATTTGGAAACATGAGTTGTATCGTCTGATTTTTGACAAAAAACGCTTAGATTCTGACGTAGTTCCAGTAAGGAAAGTCTTCAATGGCTCTGGTGGTGCAGCCAATAGAGGAAGTTTAACTTTTCCTGAGGCGCAACACATTCCCATTGTTTCACCATTGAATTTCAAGGCCTTGCAATAGGGACAAATTTTAGACATTGTCCCGATTTGAACACATCTACTCAAGCTATAATCATCGACTGGGTTGTACCTGAATGCTAGGCGATAACTTTCAGATTGCTCTGATTCCTCGGCACGCTTTCTTTTCTTACTTTCTCTATCAGCAGCAAGCCTGATTTCTTGCTGTTCTTGTAATTCCTCGGCACGCTTTCTTTTCTTACTTTCTCTATCAGCAGCAAGCCTGATTTCTTGCTGTTCTTGTGATTCCTCGGCACGCTTTCTTTTCTTACTTTCTCTATCAGCAGCAAGCCTGATTTCTTGCTGTTCTTGTAATTCCTCGGCACGCCTTCTTTTTTCACATTCTCTTTTATCAGCAAGTCTGCTTCTGCGTTGCTCTGGTAGTTCCTCGGCATGCTTTCTGTTCTTTCTTTCTCTATCAGCCTCAAGGCTGTTTCCCTGCTGGTCTTTTGATTCCTCGGCACGCCTTCTTTTTTCACTTTCTCTTTTAGCAGCAAGTCTGCTTCTGCGTTGCTCTGGTAGTTCCTCGGCATGCTTTCTGTTCTATCTTTCTCTATCAGCCTCAAGCCTGTTTCCCTGCTGGTCTTTTGATTCCTCGGCACGCCTTCTTTTTTCACTTTCTCTTTTAGCAGCAAGTCTGCTTTCGCGTTGCTCTGGTAGTTCCTCGGCACGCTTTCTTTTCTGACTTTCTCTATCAGCAGCAAGTTTGTTGGCATAGACTCTTTGAGCATCTTCATCAGTCATTGTAAACTTAAACATTAATAGATTTCTACGCGAACATATGTCTTATATAACTTGAATGACGTCACCTTCAAAGCAAAAATGACGGCAACTAATTTCATGACGTCAGCTGAAACATGACGTCACCTGATCCACAGATCCACAGATCCACAGACAGACAGACAACTTATTTTTATATATATAGATATATATATATATATATATATATATATATATATATATATATATATATATATATATATATATATATATATATATATATATATATGCATCTCTGAGACTATCCAGTGTATGTCTGATTACCGGTTTAAAGAATAGGAAATACAATGTTCATTCTTCTTACCATCCCCCCCCCAAAAAAAATACATTCTTTTAAATCCTGTATCCCCTAAAGACAAATGAACAAAGGCAGACGTTCCAAAAGTTCCAACGAACAAATTCTATCGAATTTTCATCGTGTTTTTCAATTGAAAAAATAATCAGAAACGAAAATCAGAAATGAATAATGTAAGGATGTTAAAATTGTAGAACTACTAAACAATAATATATTAAGAATGTTTGATACGCTAAAATAAATTAAAAAAAAATGATAGGCTAAAAGTAATAGACTAGAAGTCAAAAGCTCTAAAATATTGTTAGCGCTTATCCTCAGTCAAGTGTTTTGCTTAATGTGATTGCATATACAATATTATATTCGTTTGAAGTATTGTCTGAAATATCATTTAAACAGCCTAATTAGATTATAACACATATAATTTTGACAATGAATCAGCTGAATTGTAACTGATACATAGTTTTACCTATACAATGCTACACAATCCCCTCAAGCTAAATAGTTGGCCTTGGAATCGATCAAATTGAATCTTAACCTAGAATAAAGTCCTACTTTGAACTTTGGCGTAAAGTACATCTGGAATGATGGATATGGGCGGTTTCAATGAAAGAAAACACACACCTGTCCTGGTCTTTAGCTATTTTAGGATAAGGCATAATCAAAATTAGGGCTTAAGAAATACTAAGGCATAAGAAAATAATAAGATATATAATATTTCAATTCTACCCATCTTTTCAAACATAACGGAGAAAGTGGTACATAAACGGCTCCATAATTTCCTTCTGATGAATAGGATTTTGAGTCAGACACAGTTTGGTTTTCGTAAGGGTAATTCCACAACGCAAACCTTACAACACCTGGTATAAAGTGTTAACTGTGCATTAAACTCAGGTAACGTACCTATGTCTATTTTCATTGACATTAGAAAAGCGTTTGACACGGTTGACTACCAAATATTGCTTCATCGAGTGAGAAGTCTTGGAATAAATGGAAGTTAATGTCATTTTAGGTTCCTTAATGTCATTTTAAACGATGCAGTCTCATTGTCTTTTCCTGTGAAGTTTGGTGTACCTTAGGGATATAGTAGGGTTGTGTTGAGGAGGGGCGATCCCCTTCATATACGTAATAATATGTGTTCGTTTTCATTTTTAATGTTTCTTCTTACTTTCAATTGAAAAATTTATTTTTTTAAAATTTAGTCTCAAATAAATTGATTCGTGATATTTACCTGTATTTGTAGCATTTTTAAAACTAGCAGTTTAGTAAAAAGCCTTTTACTGATGCAAAGAAAATAGGATAAGTAGCCTGAAACTTTGGGATATTGTTATTTCATAGAAATAAGTGGAACTTGAAGAAACTTAAAGACTAGTTCATAAGGCTCTCATTTTTTCTATCCGACCATTATACAATCATACTTCTTTAAAAATTCAAGCAAGTTCAGCTTAAGTGGTGCCTCAGTTTGAGGTGATTTGCTGAAAATTAATAATTTCGCACTTTTAGAAACAAGGGTTTGAAAACTCTGAAAGGGCTGGATGTGTCTAAAAGCTTGAATGTGTTATATCTGGTGGTGTAATTTTCATCAAGATCACTCTTCTCTTTGGTAATGTTTTCTACCTTTTTCGAAAATAATATAAATTTTTGGGGGATCGTAACTGTAATTCAGTAACTATAAATTTTGGATTTATATATATTTGCAATTATCATAAACACCCATTTTTTTTTATTTAGAAATTGTTTATATTTTTTTTAGTTCCAGCTACTAGAGGCAAAAGCTGCTCATTATTTACGTTCGTTGCCATGAACTGCTTAACAAAATAAAACAGAAGTCACTACCATCTTTTTTAGTGGTTCTTATCATTTTATTTGAAATCCTGTTTTGGCTATAATTGTCGCTTATAGCTCTTTTTCACTATGAATTGAAACGCATAATACCTCAAAGGGCTTCACTTATGTTAAACAAGAAGTTATCCAAATGGACTCAGTACGATATATATTGGTGGATCCGGTTTATCATAAGCTCCAGAGCCTCCATCAGTTCATTAGTCAAAAAAAAAAATCCGAAACAAATTCACTGTAAAAACCGAGTCACACAAGTATATTTTCTTCTGTAAACTCTAATGTCCCTTGATTGATGTCTATGATTTTTCTTATTATTTTCTGTGTGTTTCACGTTGGTTTTACTTGCGTTGATTTGGTAAAATGGACGCAGTTGATTAGTAAGTGTAACGCATTTGAAATCTAGAAGGTAAAAGGATCCAAGACAGAATTTGTTATCTGTGGGTATAAACATAAAAGTAAGACAAAAAAATTGAAAGAATGTCACTTCAGCCAGTAAAATTTAAAATACAAAAACATGTATTGAATATCTTGTCTGAATAGCCGAAACATAAGCAGAACTTAGATAATAAATCTAAGTATCTATTTCAGATATAAAATTGTGTTGCTTGTTTCTGGTCTAATCATCAATATTAGCCCTAATATTGGACAAGGATTTTGACTAGACGTTTTGATTGACCAGGGATAATATTTGTGTATATTTTTCGGCCCTTTTTTTATTATGGCTCAACAAAACTCTATCTAGATGAAAACCCACAATAGGATACTTAAAGAGCTCGAATTCTGAGGAATTTAAATTTTTCAAATAAATGTTTTCTTTAATATTTTCTAAAGAGAAAGAACGTCAGATGAAACTTCCTCTTCGGGAGCAAAGATACCAATTCCTGGTCAATTTAAATTGACTGATAAAAATAGAATTTTGTTCGGCAGATTATCTTTAGAGCTTCTCAGCACTTAAAATCGAAATCTTTTCAAGCCTTAGTTGCTTCATAGTCCTTCTGTTTAATAACCGCGAGTTTTTTTCACAACCTTTTTCTCTTTATGATTAGTCACAATCAGTTCAATAGCAAGCACGCTTTTCAAGTCTTCATTTTGATTAACTAAGCCACTAAGGTTTACTTAGTGAAAACTAAAGGATTGAACTCCATTTGTAAAGTTACTTTCTTTCTCAAATTAACTGTTTTTTTTTTTTCTACCATTTCAGTTCTCTTATATTGTAGAGACAGTAAAAAAATCAGGTATCCTGTTTAAATATTCATTAGTTCTATGAAAAATTCTTTCGAAATTTGTCGCGGAAGCTCATCCTCCAGCTCCGCTTTTAAGACCACTAACATGTTGTTTTTTATTGAAAATAAAAATTACTGGTTATTTTATTCAGTTGCTTATCAAACAGTAAATTAAACCTATGATCGTAGGTGCAAGTTTTGAGAATATTGAGGCCAGAACCATTCAAAAGGGGCATAGGATACGAAGCCAGCCCATACAAATTTTAAAAGATTTCTAAGATTTCTGTTCATATTTTTTTCATTTTCAGCATATTGTGATTGGATTAATATCAATATAAAGAGCCCCTTCCCCTCCAAAAATAGACTCAGCAACAGTGCACATTATAGTATTGAAATAGGAACTTGTAAATGTAGTAGTATATAATGTAATAAAATATGTTCATTTGTGCATAATTGCATCGTTCAGGTGAAACAGTTGATACTGGTCTTCCATTGTCCCCTGTACATGGAGGTTATCGTTGCAGCCCACAAGTCGGCAATGAAGCAGAATGTGAATGCTCAGCTGATTCAGTATCAGGTAAGACTGAAGTTTTCCGTTTTACTTCTTTTCAGTCAGTTTAAGAATTGATCTCATGTAATGAATTTTTTCTTAAATCACTTGAACTCCTAAACCTCTATTCAAGTGTTTGCAAAATTGAACTCTTTGGAATTCTTTTCATATTTTGGCAGCTACCTTCCCAAAAATCGCCTGAAAAGCCTTCTCGCTTTGTGGAACAAGAATATGTGTTTCTTCTATAGCTTTAATTACACTTGAACCATGGTTAGCCCGGCATAACAGTTTAGGATGTCTGACAGAGTTAAGTAGAGCCACTTTTAACAGTCTCGTTCGTCCCAATTATGTTCTATGAGTTGTAACTAGAAAAAAAAATTTGTTTTCAATTTTTAGGCAAAAAGCTTTACCTGGTGGTTAGTTCTCCATGAAACACTGTTTATATTGAGCCCCATTTTAGCTCCTTTGGATAGATTTGCAAGAACTATTAGCGCTACTGCGGGTGAGTTAATTCTAGTAGTAAAAAATAAATAATAGCAATTCAGCATAGTTTTAAAAGATGGGAAAGCTGCTAAAGAAAATCCCCTATAAATTTGCTTCCTCTGAAAACCTGTGTTCCTAATTTATTGTCCATTTCTTATGTATTTCTCCGTCTTTTTGTATTATTTCTTGGTAATTTGATTTTTCTTTGTCTCTCTACATTTATGAAAACATTTCCCCTATTTTTGAAGATTTAAAAAGCCTTAATTGTCTAGTGGTACACTGGTGTCGCTTATGCCTTCTTAACCTAAATTCATGTCACTGAATTCTGTCTTGGTGCTGTCAATCCTGTACAATCCCTTTTTCTATAGCTGGTGTGACTTTTAATTTAACATTCATAATATGTGGTGGGTTCTGATACTTCCAATCTCCATGATCCTGTTCTCATTCAACAACCATACTGTGAGCATCTATCTATTAAATAAATTCCTTTTATAATCAGATTATGTTGCAAAAAAAAGGATAATTTATTGTGAAACCAGCTTGAATTAACTTGGATGTATAGTATTCATATGGAAATATTATGGGATTGACTGATCATTTTTATGCTCTCGTTTGAGTGATGCCATAGTTTGCGTAGAGGGTGCCTGTTATCAGTGTGGAGTGGAGCCAGTTTATCTTAGAGAATTCTGAAGCCTACGTTTTTTTCGCTGCTGTGGCGATTATTTATGCATTAGAGTCCTGATATAATTATCTACCTGATGTTAATGTTGCTGTTGTTTCCTGGTTTTGCTATTACTGCCTGGTGTTAGCCATGCCAGTAACTAACGGTCAAAGTCAATATCATGATAAGATCGCCGTGGGTAAATAAATGATCTTACTCGAGGTAGGCGAATATCTAATCTTAATTTTAATCTCAATTTTATATGGGGCGTAATTGCAAACGTAATCGTCTTGGCGAAGACCCCGAGAACCCTTTGAATTCTACAGTTACTAGCACCGGAAGCTCGATTGCCCAAGTTACCACGGATACTTTGTCACAAAATTTTAACCAGGTGCTAGTAGCCATTCAAGAAAATTAAAAGGAACTTTACATGGTGAATGATAAGCTAACAGCGCTAGACGTCCGTTTTTCCAAATTAGAGGTGTCACAGCTTGAACAATGTTCTAAAGTTACTAGCCTTGATACTAAAATCGCGTTTTTAGCAACTGAAAATATGTCCTTGAAATCCCAGATGTCAGTTCTTGTGGACGAAACTAAAACCCAGTCAAAGGCAATTTAGATTTGTCGGATAGGGCCTCTAAACTGGATATGGATCAGACGGGGTAAAAATATTATTGTTTGGAACACAGCCTGTGACAACAAAAATACTGCCACTGATTTTTTTAAAGATATTATTTAAATTGGGATTGACTAGCCTACAGTTCCATTGTTTAAAGTCATCCAGTGTGAAAAAGATGCCAAATTTCTTAAAGTTGAAGTTCGTGACAAGGAAACAAAAATAGGCATATTACGCAGTGTAAACAAATTAAAAATAAAGTTATTAGTCCATTGAAAGAACTATTTCTAAGTGATAATGCAATTCCCGAGCTACACCGAGCAGGGGCCGATCCTGGGGAGGGGGCTGGGGGGGGGGGGCCTGGTCCCCCTCCCAAGATTTCTATGGTGCCCTCATGCAAATTCCGTTCATTTTTAAATCTTTTTAACCATACTTGTCAATTTGATCAGATATTTGTAGGTGATTTATCCAATTAACCACAAAAAGCATAGCTTTCATATGAATGTAAAGAGCTAAGTTGAAACTTAAAACAAATAAAAATTTGCAAAGAAATCTTTGATTGCTGCAAAGATTTTTCTAAGAAGATGAACGAAAACGAAACCCTTTGGAAAATAAAACACGTTTGTTCTAAGACGTTTCATAGACATTGTTAGACAGTAAGTCTGTAAGTTGTATGTTCATATTCACAATGGTATATGATTGTTAGCCATTACCTGTGATAAAAATAATGAATAAAAATATTATATTACTTATGAAATAATATCTAACATACAATTTATCAAATTACAACAGTCTTTGGCATTTGTTACTTTATTACTCTCAGAATCTTATAAATTAAATCATTCTTGTTTGTTCTAGGGGAAAGAAGATTCGTTGGAAATTGGAATATTGGTGAAGGATGACCACGAAGAGGAAAAGGATTAGCCCCAAAAATCGAAAATGTAAACGATTTTCTTTTATTTTTTTATAGTTTTGCATGTAATTTATTGACTTTCATTCTTTTTTTTTACTTAACTTAAGTCTGAAATGTTTTAATATTGCTCTCAAAATTTGTTGTATCCATTTCTTGAAATTAGCAGCTCCGTAAAGGCGAAGAGTTGTAATTGCATATAGCTGAACATCTTTTTATTATTTCGTGTTCCTAGCACCTTATGAATTTGAGGGTAATTGTGTTTTGCTAACTTTCTTCTTTATTTGATCACGCCCAATAAGATTGGTACTAATACATAATCACAGCTTGATGAGCAATATGATAGGCGTTGCATAATAAGCACTTAAATAAAAGATTAAAACGGGTTAAATAAAAAAATGAGATGAAATTGTTTGACGGTTGTTATTGTGATATATTTCAAGAGTGAAAGATTTTG